>NC_072736.1:15634200-15709200 GCF_026930045.1 Uloborus diversus | reverse complement strand
TTTTTTTACATCATTCCTATGTCATTCTAAATAAAACCCTGTAGTTTTTAAAAAATATTGACGGATCTTCTTTTTTAAATGAGCGAAAAAAACGAAAAGACAGAGAAATAATACGCCACAAAAGTCATCGTACACTCAAACATTTTCGAATGTGTTCGTGATTAAAACTATCATATGTCGTTTTTTTATTTTTGCATTGTGTTAACCCTTAAAAGTCATTTGACTTGAATTTTTTGTTTATTTATTCCTTATTTTTGGTGCTTATTACTTCAAAACGGCTGGTATTCGTAAAAACCATAAGTACCATTCGAAATTTGAATTTTTTAATCACAGTAGCGCTAAATTGGTTTGAAATGTCTCTAAATTAGTTATTTTATTCCATTCTATAGTAAAGTGCTTGATAAAATGCTATAAAGAAAAGAATCGGACCGAAAATAAGGTAAGAAAAGGTCAACCAGCAAAGTTGACAAAGCGTGATCGGAGATTTACAGTTAAAAAATTTATGAAAAATACACATTTGAGTGCTGTAAAAATTTCTGCAAAGTTAAATGAAAATTTTTACATTTAATTTTCCCCTAAAATTGTTCGTCAAGTTCTCTGATCAGCTGGATTAAAGGGGACCTCTTCCCGCAGAAATTTTCTTGGCCGTGCGAAAAACAGAAACCTTACGCTTTTCGTCGCAAAATCAATGATAAATAAGCTCAAAACGTTTGGGAATTACGTCGTACTTGCATATAAAAATAAATTCAACATTTTTGGTTAAATTGTTTTATAATTGTAAGTAGAAGAAAAAATTAGGAACTTAATCTTAAGAACTTAGTTGGACCAGTTAATCAGGACGGTGAAGGAGTTCTTGTGTGAGGGTGCATATCAGCATTAGGACTTGGTAGTTTGGAATTTTTTGATGAAATAATGAATAATGCTATTCGTTTAAATGTTTTAAAAACCAATTTTAAACTGTTAGCCAAAAATTTGGTTATCGGAAATTACTTTGTTTTTTATCAAGATAACGATAAGAAGCACACGGTTTTCAACGTTTACCTCAAGTGCCTCAAAAATTGTCCTAAAGTTTAGAAAATACCCCTTCAATCTCCAGATTTGAACTTAATGTAACATATTTAGAGATATCTGTAGGCTAGATTACGAAAATACGTTTTTGAAACGAAAAGAGAGCTAGAAACAGTAAGACTCGAAGTGTGGTTGAACACTTACTCGGAAATTACGCAAAAAAAAGACATAAAAAAGAATGAAATTTATTCCCAGGAGTTTAAAAGGTGTTGTTGATACTGCATGATATTCTACTAATTAATAACTTTATCAAAAGTTAGATTATTCAATAATATATAGACATTTTATAAAGTGTACGAAGACTTTTGTGAGATAAAATTTCCGGCACTTTTTGGTTTTCGATTTTTAAAAAATTAAGTTTTAATATTTTTAAAAAACTTTTCATGTAGTTTTGTTAAAAATTGATCATTAATCTTATAATTAAATACCTATTCCGAAACATTAATTCTAACCAATGGATTGGGGCCTATTTCGTTGAAAGTCGTAGGTGTACGAAGACTTTTGGGAGCCACTGTATACTCAATATCTATTTCTTCTCAATAATATCAATTGTCGGTTATAAATAATTATGAAACTTTATTGAACTTTTTTTCTTCTTTCAAAAACATTTATTCCTGGTAAAATCGAAAACAGATCGTGTAGAAGAAGGGTTTTCAACCGTTGGTCCAACGTACTGACATTTTTATGACGAAGAATTTAACGTTTAATATTTACGCTCCCTGTCTCGCGCCATGTGCTGAAAGTTGCATGGTAATTCTACGGCACATGTTAAGAGGTAACGGGTGTTAACGTTTGGGACTTTGGCCTGTAAAAGTATTTTGGTTATACTGTCTGACCATCGATTGCATGGAAAGGCTAATATCCGGTTTATAGGCGGAAATGGACGCATCTATTAGTTTATAGGGATGTTAGTTGGTTTGTTTCAGATGTGCACTTTTGTCTCTCTATTATTTAGCTTTAGTTTTGTAAAAATGGAAATTTGCTCACAGCAACATTTTTTAAATCTAAAGTATATTTGAACCATAATCTTACGACAAAAACTAATTGATTTATTTATTCACAACAAAGTTTTGAGCTTACCATTTTGCTTTTACGTTCCTGAACGAAAGGAAAATATTTTCTTTTCTTTTTGTTGTTTCCATGGAAACTATTTTTGTTTCCCCTTATTTCATTTTAGAGAATGCAATAAGTGAATAGGGCACTAGTGACATTATAAAACGCGTGCATAAAAATCCCATTGTTATTTTCTCTTCTCCCCTGCTAGATTCATTCAGATGGAATTGTCTTTGCTTGGCAGATTGCCGAATTACATACAATCCGTGGTCAAACAGTATTTTCTAAAATACAAAAGTATTCCTCTTGATCTTTAAATTAAAATCGGAGCATTTGAACTTTAAAAAAAAGTACGTAGAGTACGTAGTATATTTGTAGTTCTAGAGCTTGAATACGCTACCTTGCGGTGATTTAAGAAACAAAGTACCAAAAGAGGTAAAATATTCCGTTCCTCCTTTGGGTAAAAATTTGGCTTCAAACAGTTGATGAAGTTATGCCATTTCTAAAGAAAACAAATTAGAAACCCCACAAACGCGAAGAAAAATTAGTCATTCACTAAGCTCAAAAGCAGGTTATGAGTTACAGCATTCGTTTTTTACCTCTTTCAGCCGTCATTAGTCAGGGACTGCAGCGCCCCCTATAGTTTATTGGTATTACGAATAAAACTATGTTAATGTTGGGAGTTTTTTTAGTTCTATTAGCTATAAATATTCCTGTTTATTTTCTAATGACTAGTGGTACCCACACGGCTTTGCCCGTAATAGAAAAATTAAAAGGTCTTTTGGTTCGCCTGTACATTTACAAATAATGTATGGTGAATTTTCTCGCCAGTTGGCTTGTACCCATGTTACGGTTCCACGTTACGATAATTTCGTATCTCGCCAATTGGCTTGTGCCCATGTTACGGTTCCACGTTATGATAATTTCGTAATTTACTCGTCCATCTTATGATATTTTTGTTCGTAAAATTGGAATAGAAAAAGAACCACATCGAATTTTCGAAAAATCGCTTTGAGGTGCACATTATCATGCTAAGAACTAACTTTGTGCCAAATTTCATGAAAATCGGACGAACGGTCTAGGCGCTATGCGCGTCACAGAGATCCAGACATCCTACAGACATCCAGAAATCCTCCGGACACATCGACTTTCAGCTTTATTATTAGTAAAGATAAAGAAAACAACACACGAGTGTGAATATCCTCATATATATGATAGTCAATGATCGAGTAACGCTCCTGACGTCATCAACAATGATACTCGCGCCACGGCATGACAGTTTGATAATATGTTTTGGTAACGCTTAAAATGCAGGAAAAGACTTGATTGCGACAAGGCTGAACTGGATCCGGTAACCTAACTGTTTTACTAGTAAGACTGTCATTTCAGGGGAATGAAGAAACGAAAAAGGGGTCAACAATGAACGCTACCTCCTGGAGTTTGGCGTTAATCCACTGTAGTTAGGGTTGAAATTTAAACTATCAAAATATCCCCAAACAGGCAATTGCTTCGTTCTCGTATAAGCAATTTTTGCCCGTCATACCTTGACGGGCGGTTTTCTAGTGATTAAAATACTCATAAAAGTTATGTGAATAGCAATGTTTCATTGTATATTTTCTTTCTATTGCATAAAAATTACCATAACGATTCAGACGCTTTATTCATTAAAATGTTGGAAACACTAACAATGGAGTAGGATATCATCGACATTATTTCTCAACTCGTTTCTTCTCCCAAGGCAACACTTTTAATTTCAAAAGAACAAATTTATGCGGGTTTCTCAAATTCGGCACATCCCTGCGTTTCGAAACACTCACTCCGTTTATTTGCTCTAGGAAACTTTTCTTAGAAATATCGTCTGCGACCACACACAACTCAACTCATTTAATCACGCTGCGACGCATCACTTATTTATACGCCGAAGAGAAACATTGTCCCCATTTATAACCTGCGGGATTACTCATTTATCTAGGATATACCCGAAACTATTTGAGGCTCGGGTTTCAGCCAATGCTCTCATAAATATGACATAAAAGGGAACCTAATTTTTACTCTTTTTGACTGGAACATTTTCTTGCGTTATGCGCCCATTTATTACGAGATCTTTGCATGGAATGGGTAGAATAAACTCTGAATGGAGTGATCTTTGAGAAAGTCGAGATAAATTGTTGAATTAAGAATAGAACGTTGTAGATGAATTTGAATTTACCACTAACTCTTTTCCATTTTATTGTTCGCTGTTTTAGATTTTGATACCCCACCTTTCGGTGGTTTAAGAAATTATCAAAAGAGGTAAAGAGCAGTTCCAAGCCAATGTTACCTTATTTGGTAATTTACTTTTTTTGCTAATCAAGTGATATATATATATTTTCTGAAAGCTTAAAACCTATATTATTAAGATTTGCTATGCCTTTCCCAAAATTCTGAAAAGTAAAAAAGCAGAAACCAGTCTTTTGAAGGTCACATCGACTTTCAAAATAGTCAGGCAGAGAACTGCTTTTCTTCTTTCCAAAACCAGTTTGTAATCAGGTTCAGAAGGAAAGTGAAGTTGATTTTCCACATTCCACTGCCTCCATTTGACTGAGAAAGTTCATTCTGGAAAGTTGTTGGGAGTTTTTAGCTCCATTCTTGGCTGTTTTTTAAAGGTATGTATTATGTTTGTCTGTTACAAAAATATGTAAATAATTATTTTAAAATATTAATTATTTATTTTATCAGCTTTAAATTTTTCAGAAGTATTACATTTTGGCTTAAAAACTTATAACTTGCAGTATTTCTGCTGTGTTAGCAATATTTTTTTTTAAATGGTGGTAACAGACTAACAACAATTGTGTCACAGACTAACAATTTTCTGTGTAACAGACTAACTGATGACTAACTTAAATTAAATTAAGTTTATTTTAAATTTTTAAATTGCTTTAACATTATAAAATATAATTAAGATAAATATTTAGTTTTTTAAAAATATTTCTTACCAATAATAAATGTGTTCTGAGCAAATCTATTTATTTTTAACATCTACAAGCAACATTTAAGTTTACAAGTTTAATCCAGTTCCTCCTAATATTGAGTAGGAGGGTATTCAGTACACTCAATATTTTGTAGCATAAATATAGAATATATCAATTGTAATTCTTTTTAAACTTAAAATTTTAATTCATTTTTCAGAGTATTTATGATGGCTCCGATTCCAGCTAAAGAAAGAATGAGACAGTACAGAGAGCGAATGAATAACGAAAAAAAAGAAAAAATGAAACAAAAAGATAAAAAGAGACATGCACTTAAAAGAAGTTTAAGAACAAATAAGCAGATAGAAGAAGACAGGAGAAAATCAAAATTAGCGATGAGACAACTGCGAAAGACGAGTGAAGAATCAGTGCACACCGTAGTAAATGATAAACAGAAGGCATATGCCTCTCCTGCAGCACTTTCACGTGCTGTTTCTAGAGTAAAAAATGTGTTGCCTAAAAGCCCCAGAAAAAGAAATGCAGTAGTGAAACATATATCTCATAAGTTTAAGCCTTTATATGAGGAAAGCCAGAAAACTTCACATAATGCTATTTCAAAAGAAATTAAAGACAGCGTTGCTAAATTTTATTGTCGTGACGACATTTCACGCCAAGCACCAGGAAAAAAGGATGTTATTAAAATTACAGATAGTGAAACAAATATAACTACAAAGGTTCAAAAACGCCACTTATTTATGACTTTAAATGAAGTATATCAAATTTATAAAAAAGAAAACCCCACACTTAAAATAGGAAAATCTTCATTTGCTAATTTGCGTCCCAAGAATGTTTTGTTAATGGCAGAAACTCCTAGCAACGTTTGTGTTTGTCAAATACATGCCAATTTCAATTACCTGTTGGAAGGCTTGTCAAATTTATCACCATATCAGAAACCGAATGAAATTATTTCCCAATTAGTATGCAATGTGGAAAATGAAAAATGTATGATGGGGGATTGTGTTGCATGCCACACAACACAAGAGCGTCTACTTCAAGTTCTGCAAATATCTAACGAAACAGACTTGCAAGATTTTGATGTTTCTTGGCATGAATGGTGTCTAAATGAAGAGAAACGACTTGTAAAAGTGAAAAATGAGGGTACAGCTGATGAAATCATTGAAAAAGTTTTAAATAGACTTCCCAGTTACACAAAGCATAGTTATGTTAAAGATGAGCAGCATAAATATTTCAACATGCTTCAAAAGTTAAGAAAAGATGATTCTATTTTGATGCAGATTGATTTTGCGGAAAATTTCACGATATCGCACCAAGATGAAGTGCAAAGTGCTCACTTGGCCAAAAATCAAGTTACAATCTTCACATGTGTGATATGGTTCAAAAATAAGTCCCATTCTTATGCCATGATTTCGGACTATTTGAACCATGACAAATATGCTGTACATGTTTTTATAAAAAAAATTATTGAAAGTTTCAAAAATGAAAACCCTACAGTGAAGCAAGTGGAGATATTTTCTGATGGTGCCAGTCAGCATTTTAAACAAAAATACACACTATTTAACATGACTTACTTTCAAGATGAAATAGGGGTTCAAGTTCACTGGAACTTTTTTGCAACCTCCCATGGCAAAGGGGCCGTCGATGGGATTGGTGGCATGATCAAGCATCTTGTATGGATTCAAATTAAATCAAGAAAAGTTATAATTCAGAATGCTGAAGAATTTGCAAATGCCGCCCGGAATCTTGTAAAAACCATCATCATGTTTGTTAGAAAATCTGAAATTGAGAACTGTATACCAGATTTAGATTTAAAATTCCAGAATGTCTTGGCAATACCAGAAACACAAAATACATTGTGTTCGCACTATTCAGAAAGGTATAGTAGAAGTAAGAAAAATTTCTAAAATTAAAGGTACAACTTTCAATTTTAAAGTTCCCTGTTCTGATGTTTTGAAACAGGTCAACTGTAATTTGGAAACTAAAAAGACAAAAAAAGTTAGTCTTGGATGTTGGGTTGTGGTCCGATTCTCGCACGAAAATTCTTCTCGGACAAAGGATTTTATTGGACAAGTGACCAATCTAATTGATGACTCTCGTTCGGTTATTACTTTTGTTAAAAAAAGTGGTAACAATACTTTTATTTTTCCAGAAAAGGAAGATATTTCCCATGTTGACCGCGATTCGATTGTTGGCTTTTTAGACGAGCCCCAATTCAACTCCAGGTGTCAAATGACTTTTTCAAATTGTTTAAAGATGTATAATCTTTAAATTTAACTCATTAACTTTTGTTTTACTAGCATTCAAGTCAATAAATCTATTATAACCTGGATAGCTCTTTTTCTTGTGATTACTTGTTTGTCTGTTACAAATTTGATGTTGGTCTGTTACAGGTAAGAATTGATTTTTTTACTAATTAACAATGTTCCAGAAAAAAACTTTTGTGAAAATATCATTTATCTACTCCCACTTAAAAGAAATACACTTTTCTTATAATAAGTTAGAAGTTATTTTATAAGAAATGGACAAAATCAATAAGGTATCTAAAAATCAGGGTAATTTCTGTTAGTCTGTTACAATGGCATATTTTTGTTCATTATTTTAATATGTTTTATAATTATTCATAATGAAACCATTTTTTTATCTTCTGAAGTCATGTAATAACTGTAACCATGTTTAATTTGCAAAAAAATATATTTTTATAAAAAATTAAGCCTATTTATCTTCTATGATTGCTAGTCTGTTACTATGGAATAGCCCTAAAGCATTTCAATTCTGCACTGACAAGGTAGATATTGCACCATATATATCGAACCATAGAATATCGAGTTAAGTTGAGTTGAAAAAATAGTCTTCTGACCACAAATTTAAGAAAAAAAAAATTAAAAATTAATTTGAATTTTGACATCTGGAATTCAAATTGTTTATCGCAATCACGACTGTGTTTGTGTATGTAGGCGTGTGTGTTTGTGTCTGTGTGCAGGCATGTGTGTGTAGGTGCTTATATATGCGTGTGTGTGTGTAGGATATGGACACAACTTGGAAACGATTTTCGCCAGAGAAGCAGCATCGTGAGGCCGGTCAACAACGGTGGTGCTGCAGAGAGAGGCGGAGGGAAAATAAAATCATAGGAATTCAAAACAGTCAAATGAAAACAATAAGCAATGTGACTACTCCAAAAAAAAAAAAAACAAGTTTCGCTATGCCTTACATAGAAATAACTATCACCGAGTTTTCAACAGAATGTGTGAGGAAAAGAAATCTTGTGATAAATATAGTACAGAAAACAAGTTAGTTTTAACCAAAATAAGCAATAAAATAGTTACTAAGAATTATTGCGTTGAACAAGTAGCATTGTCTTTACTTGCACTCTCATTGGCCATTATTTCATTTTGAATACTTTCCTTGTAATGAATTGAAGTGAAGTACTGGGAGTAACATTATGGACTGCAGCTGTGCAATGTTATTTCCTACACTAATGAATGAATTAATGTTTAATAATGCCTTTACGGACTATTACTATAAATGATGCACAGCACTTCAACATTAATATTTTAATCGCGAAAACAAAATTACGTTAAATTATTTTTGTAGTAGTATAAGAATACATTTTAGAAAATGTGGTTAGAGTTAAGACAGTTATAAAAGAAGAGACACATAAGCTAGTGGGTGAATTTTCCACATGTGTGTAGAGTAGCCATTTTCAAAGGGCCGCCACGGATATTTTTAGCTATAATTTAAAAATACATAAAATAAACAACATTTTACTGAAAGTAGTAATTTAATCAGTATTTAATGGCTGCTTATCTTACATTTTTACACGCGTTTGCTATTTTACTATGTTTCAGATTTTTAATTTTGTTCTCAGCACTATTCGCAACTCCAGAGCTCAAATACGCTACCTTGCGGTGATTAATAATACTAAAGAAAAAGGTAAAACATTGCATTCCACGTGTTTTCTTTGGGGTAAATTACAGGTTTCAGACAGTTTATGGTGTAATGTAATTTCAGAAGAATAGAAAAGAAAACTTCCCACAAACACGATGAAAAATTACTGTCATTCACTAAGCGTCAAAAAAAAATTATAAGTTACGGCATACGCTTGTTTTACCTTTTTCATCCGCCATTACACGGTGGCTGCAGTGCTCCCTATAGCTTGTTGGAGTTGCGAATAGGATTTAAAGTCATTTTTTAATACATGATTTTTTCATTCATAAAATACTATATTTTGATTTTTCGTAGATGAGAAATGCCATTAGTATTTTTTTCTTTCGATAACTTAAAGCACAATTCTATTACAACTCAATAAAATAAATTAAGCAAGTTTAATGATTTGTATAGAACAAGTTACATTAATATCATTTAATAAAGTTTTAAAACATGATAAATGTCATTAAAATTATTATGTATTCTGTTTTTTGCCTAAGTTCTGCAATCATTATCATCTCAATCTAAACAGCTTGAGGCAGATACAACTTAAGTTACTAAAAAAAAACTTGCGCATTTGTATGATTTACATATCTTTGGAAGTCGCGTGCAAACGATTGGAAAACATTTGCTGGTGTAGCTGAGACACAGGAAGCCTTTGCATCCATAGCTCGCATGTTTTTGCATAAAAAGGAATTCCTTGTCACCCCCGAAACAAGTGGCTGTTTTTTTTTTTTTTTTTTGTCTTTTTTTTGAAAGATTTGTGCTTTTTGGACATCATTTTTTTTTTTTTTTTTTGCTTTCAGGCATTTTATTTATTTTTCAAGAAGGAAAGGGGAAAAACCAAATGCTGTTTGACGAATACTTAAACGTATTACGTTTTATATTTGGAAACATTTCTGCACATTTTTGTTGGAAATAATGCATCAGTATTACTTCAACATTTTTTCTTTCTTTCATTGGGTACGTATTAAAGTAACTCCTTATTTTGTTGTGGGTTAATAAATTTAAAAAAATAATAATAAATAAAAATCATTCTGCGCAAGTAAGTGTCTACTTCAGAAAGGGAATATCTCTTTTAAGAAATGCCGCACATAATCTAGTGTCAGCTCTTTTTCATGTAATATAAGTACAGAGAAAAGCTTTTTTTTTGTTTTGTTTTATATCTTTATTGTTAGGTGACTGAATCTTTGAGAGCATTATTTTCTTTTTTTTATTACCCAACTTAGGTGTTCGTGTTTGAACTCTCAAGCAGTATAAAACGTTATTCAAGATAAGATTTATGAAATCGTAAAAAATCTCGATAATATTATGATCATTCGCATTACAGAACAGCAGATACGACAGTAAGTCTTGGAGGAAATGGATACGTTCCAAGACTCCTCGCGTAACTCAAAATTTCGCGTTGTGATAAAGGATAATACTTGTTTGCTAAAAAGTCATATTACAATATGACTGTTAAGTAAACATACACTATTGTTTTAGACACTTATGAACACGTTTCAAGCTGTTTTATACCATCATTTAAACTATATAATACCGTTTCCTACATACAAAATTGAACTTATACTTCATTTAAAAAATGAAAAAAAAAAAAAAACATGTTATCTGAACGCTCTGATGGGAGGTCACTGCGACTTCCCAAAACTGTCTTTATTCGCAAATTTATCTGACGTCTGCAAAATGATCATAATTCAGCAGAATTTGGAGTTCTATTCGGAAAAATTATTTTCAATCGGCTAATATTTGGAGTTTTATTCGGCAAAAATATTATCATTCGGTGAAATTATGAGTTTAATTCGTCAAAATTTGGAGTTCAATTCGGCAAAATGACCATAATTAGGCAAAATCTGGAGTTCTATTCGCAACTCCAACGAACTATAGGGGGCACTGCAGTCACTGTTTAATGGCGGAATTGAAAACTAAAACAAACGCATGTGGTAGCGAAGAAAATGCTAAAAGTGTTGTGATTTTTGTTCGTATGTATGATTTTTTCGCTTTATTCGTTTGAAAAGATTTTTCAAAGTCTTGTGGATATTCTGACCCATATAGAAAGAGATTAGAAACCAAAAAGTATTACGAAAGTAAACAATTAATGTAGAACACACAGTAAGTTGTTCTGAAGCAGCCATTTTCACGATGTTGAATTCGGAATTCATAAATTTTTGGTTCGCTTCGAACGGCATTTTCATTTTGTACCGTTTTTTCTATACATTAGTACATATTAAGTTCAGTTTCGTGACATTTCCAGCATTTGTTGACATTTTTGTCACATAGTGCACATACGTGGCAGACTGTCAAGAGTAACGTTTAACACTAGATAATTTATTTCTATGACTATATGATTGGATATCCAAAGAAATCATGCATTTAATTCATTCGTCATGGAAATAATTTACCTGATATGCGAAATCTTGTCAAGATACATTATTCTTTCACATAATTTTAAAACCATAACACTATAAACAGATTTTTGGCGAACTTTTATTTTTTATTGTTCAAATTCTTAACGTTCTTTCTGGATTTTTCAATCTGTTCTGCGATAAATATTTTCAAGAAAATTTATTTGCATACTGTCTATTTCAGTAGGATACTGTAGTAACAAATTTTATTTAAATCATTTATGTGGAATTAGGTTAAAGAAAAGCGTCCAGTCAATGTTGTTAAGTTCGTTTTTTTTTCATCGAATTGAAAAACTGATATTTATTCAAATTCACTCAGAACAAAATAAATAAAATGTGTACTCACAGTTTATATATGGTGGTAGTTTTCTTTTCAGTTGATTGACCATTATTTCTTTTTACTTATCGAATTCTGTAATTTTACTATCATTTTATTCCACTCATGATAAAAATTAAAAATGGTTTAACTAAAAACGCGAAAACTCGCCAAGGCTACTTTGCTTGCACAATACTAAAACTACTATAACCCTAAACAAATTTGGCGAAACCTTTCAGCTGAGAATAAAAGGAATAAAGTAAATTCTTTCTCGGTTATTCATTTTGTTCTACGATAATATATTCAAGAAAATATTTTGCATACTGTCCATTCCAACTAAATGCTGCTGTAAAATATGATTAGTTAAATTAATTTAAGATTAAAAAATACTCATATTCTTACAAATTCATACAAAACAATAAAAATTTTTACCTGGTATAACGTTATCCAATTTTGTTAATCCAGAGTTTTCTTGTTTACGCTTCCACCATTTAATACTTTTTTGAAAGAAATAAGAAAAACTAACATTATTTTGAGAAGCTCGAGAATACTACTAAGGGACGAATTAATTTCTGTAGCTGAAAGCAAACTAAGACACATCGATTGCGTTAATAAATACTCAGAACAAACTGCCTGTGTTTACGTCAACAGACACACGTGATGCGCAACGTGGCAATGTTTTAGGTGCAGACGCAGTTTTATAAATCACCGCAAGGTAGCGTATTCGAGCGCTGGAGTTCCGAATTCGGAAAAACTATCATCAATTGGCAAAATTTGGAGTTCCATTCGGCAAATTGAGACTTTTTAACCTTCCCAAAAATTTAAGTTCGGGGCACCCGTGTGTTATTCAACGGTTGCGTTCGATGAGCACGACCGAGAGCGACCGGTTAGTTAATCACGTGACAACTAATGATCACGTGCTCCAATCAACCAATCAACTGCTTAGAATGGTAACCAGTGAGGTAACCGGTTGATCATAGAACGCTGCGGTAAGTAACCAGTTACTTACTGGTTAACCGGTGAGGTTCGTCGAACGCACCCAACATAATGGGGTTGTTTCCTTCAGTCAAAAGTAGTACTTTTAGTCACTAGAATTGATAGAATAAGCGAAAAAAAAAAAAAAAAAAAAAAAAAAACATGGACCCAAAAAATTCTTTCATTTTCCCAACAGTTATTTTTTAATTAATTTTTTTAAATGTCCGATTTTTCAAACAAGGCGTGGTCTTGATGACGTCACAAATGATGCCCTTTATCGCATCTTTCTATTGCGTCTCCATGTTATGATAATCAAGAAGCGAATTAAAATTGCGCTCTACGCTTGCTATCAACCATACCGTTGCCAATACACGTGAGTAAAGATGAGAATTAAATATTTTGCTCTGTGAATGGCAATATTGAATGGCATTTCATCATTTGTGATGTCATCGGCAAGAAATGTAAACAATGAAAGATCACCGATTTAAGTAATTTTTTAAAAATATTCAATTCAAACAAATTATTTAAAAAATGGTTAGATCCTATGTTTTTAAGCATGTTCTTTCAGAAAAAAATATTGTTAAAATATTGGAAGCGATCCCATTGCAACGATGCACAAAATCGTAAATTGAAGAAACTTTATTTTTCTTTTTCCATTTAGAATGCAAAATACAGAGTGGTTATTTGTGTGTGTGTACTAGGAAGGCGAGGTTTAGTCAGGTACTGCGTGGGAACTCTGCCTTCATTGTCGCTAAAGAGATCCATTCATGAAGTCGTTATCTAAAATCTCGTGTTGCGTACAAGGAGTTCGCGTCAGCTCTGAGATACGTTACGCTTGAAACTTGCGTTGTATCCACTTCGCACAAGTCAAATCGCATTGTAACGCGAGTAAATTATGTTTAAAAATCATGGAGTACTAGGTTCTATGGAATGCGTTTTGTGAATCATTTTACTTTAGAACTTGAAATCACGGATGACTCATAGTTTTATTTATTATTATTATTTTCAATTCAAAGGGATAGTTTAAAGAAAAATATTTGACGACTGCAACTTCAACCCGAAAAGTTAGTTTATAAAACACTCAGTTATATCAAAGTTAATTTACTTAAGATAATGAATTACTTTCAATTCAATATTTTCTCGAATATTTCTTGCTTTTAAGCATGCTATGAAATAAGTAAAAATTCTTCGTTGAAAAGACCAGGCATGGACTACAAAATACAGTAAAATATGATAGTAAATGAAGTACTTACCACATGTGGGATATGGTTGAGAGAAAAGCACACCAGGGCTGTCAGGGCCACTGAGGGCCACCTCAAGTCGGACGTTCCTTTGGCGTTTTTGCCATAGGGCCGCCGGCTCGCCTGCCTGGATGGCCTGTGTAGGGCCCTCGTGCTGCCTGTGCTGCTATGGGTATCCAATGGACTGTTCATTCCGGTCGCTGACGGCAAATCCGGCGACGCACAATCCGGCAGTTGGAAGCTGCCGTTGGCTGCCAACTTCGTCCCATGCCTGCTGCGGTGCACCTCAACTTGTATCATACACACGATGGACGAAAAGATCAACACACCGAACAGAGACAGCAGAAAGATGGAAAACTTGATGTCCCACTGGACAGGGTGAAGGCGGCAAAATTCGCGGTTGTGCAACCTGCCCTGGAGGACACTGTCTTGGGCGAGGAACGTCTTCGTTTTGCTCTCGTCTGCCGTCGTGGCGAACACGGCTGCCACTCCCACCAGGGCTGACACCAGGGCCAGGACGGCCACGTGATACCGTATCTGGTTCCGGCGGACGCTGAACCGGTACCGGTACGGCCACCGGACCGTCAGCGCGCGGTCGATCACCATGGATGTGAGGGTGGCAATTTGGAACGTCCTGGTGGCCACTAGTCCCCAGCGCGTGAACCCGCAGGGCGCTCTGAATGGCGGATTTATGAGGCTGATGATGGCGTAGCAAAATGTGAAGATAGACGTCACGAGTTCTTGGGAGGTGACCGCCAAGAGGAACAGATCCACTGTCCTCCATCGCCTCCGGTACGTATGGAGGACATATATGGTCCACAGAGCCAAGACAGCTACCAAAGGTGAACTGGAGGACGCTATTAACCAACTTATAGCAATGGGTTCCATGACTAAACTTAAAATTTTCAGCAACTGATGACTTTAAACAAAGGAATAATTGAAAAATAATGCTAAACATTCATAATTTATGATGTATCAATCGGTAGGTCTTCTTCAAATAAATAATAAAACTAGCGTTTTTCTAACAGCATCAATAGCTATCTCTTTTGATTCTAAAATATCAAGAAGACTATATACAATATTTTTCAACGATGAAATAAATATGATAAGCCCTATAATATCTTGCTCAGAATAAATATCGCACTGACCAAACAATCATTTAGTAAAATCTTTACGAATAAATAACATTAACTAGAAATTCTTAATCGCGTATCTTAGTAACTCAAAGCTATTTTCATAAGTGTAACGAAAATAATTTTCAAATAATTTTCACAACTACTACATTCCACGAACAAACTACGAAATTAGGTGAAAACTGATCATTTAGTGATGATAAGAGACTTATCATCACTAAATGATTTGGTAAACGCTGAGAATTCAAGCCATTTCTTGTCTATCAAAGTATGCAAAAATTTTTCCCATTGCTCAGAAAATTGCATATTTCCGAAAACATTGACTGATGTGTAGTTGACTAAAACACATTTTGTTGTGCGTTTTGAAACACATTGTAGACTTGAACTTCACACTTAAAATATTTTCGAGGAATTCACAACACTTTTCAAATGTAAAATGGCTCTGATAATTACAATTTCCGTAGCTCTTTTTCAATTTGTTTGTTTGTAAACAATTCCAATGCAGATATATTTCTTTAATTGTGACGAGCTAAATTATTTCAGTAAAACGCTTCAAATATCATTTCAGTAAAATAATTCAAAAATTTGAACAATAAAAACAAGCTTTTGTTGACACCTCAGATGATTATGCCACGAATATCCACATGTCGGAGGTAAACAATAAATCCAGTGGGATAAAAAAAAATATTAACGATTAACCACTAAGCACCAAGCGTTGACGCTGTTGGTAAACACAGAAAGAAAAAAAAAAGGAAACGAAAATAAACAAACAGCGGTGAAGAGAGGCCACTATTCCAAGGCGGGATAGTTGTTTTCTTTATCGTCACTTTTCGCGTTCCATTATCCTCTGCTCTCAACCAACAACTAATTCCTACTGAAGAGCTCGTTCTGATCCCGAGGAAGATTTCCGCGGCGAGTGGCGGGTTGCCATTCACCGCCAAAGTCGTGAGAATAACAGTCGCCAAGAAACTTCGTCGCCGCCAAATCGAACGATTCGGGAAAGCAGTCGTAGAGCTATGTAGTAGTTCGAAAACTTTTTTGACCTACGGTACTAGTGTTATCGGAAAATATTTCAGGCATGGGCTGTTTTTTCTCCCTTATTTGAAGAGTTGTAGCTTCGCGATATGAAATCACGCATTTGTGGAATTATGTGTTCTTGACATAATTCTTGCTGACAGGGGTGCCCATTTGGTGTTGGTGGGGGTGGAAGGGAAGGGGTCATGGCGCATACTGCGCCATTGAAATTTTTTACGGGGAGGGGGGGTTTGAGAGGTATTTTTCACTTTTCTAGCGGGGCGCTTGCTTTTAGGGGTCTTTGCGAAATTTATTGTGTGGGGGGGGGGCGCCTTTGCCATTAGGGGGGTGGGCATCCCTGCTAAAGAGCACTTTCTCCTGAAATCAGTAAAATTAATGGTTTAAAAACGGCGCTCCATAAGCAGGGGGGTTAGGGGGGCTCGATGGGAAGTGTAGGGCACTGTCACCTACCGAAAAATGTCTTTATTCGGCAAATTTTGTCCGATAATTTCAACAATGTTGTTAACAACATTGTTTTTCTTTTCTTTTCTTTCTTTCTTTTTTTTGAGCAATCATGAACTGCTTTTTGTTTTCACTTGACCGTGTTATGCTCCGTCTGTCCTTCCTTTAATTTGAGTTCAAGATGTCAAAAATTCATTCTTTTGAGCAATCACGATTGCTTATTGTTCTCATTTGACGCTGATTTTATTCCCCCCCCCCCACCCTTCCCTTTGCAGGACCACCGTCGACCGGCCCCTCCCGATGCTGCTCCTCTAGCGAAAATTTTCTCCAGGTTGCATCCATATCCTACACAGACACAAACACACACGCCTACATACGCACACACACACACACTCGTGATTGCGAAAACCACGATAAATTTGAATTCAAGATGTCAAAATTTAAATTAATTGTTTTTTTTTTTAATCATTAAATAATAT
Source organism: Uloborus diversus (assembly GCF_026930045.1). Classification (NCBI taxonomy): domain Eukaryota; kingdom Metazoa; phylum Arthropoda; class Arachnida; order Araneae; family Uloboridae; genus Uloborus; species Uloborus diversus. Next base: position 15,692,167 of record NC_072736.1, on the reverse strand, counting down.
TTCTACACATTAGATGCATAGGTGTGTTACATACACATACCTCACTTGCATTTTATCATTCTACAAAATTCGAAATTTCATCCGTAAATTGAGATTATTTTTCAATTTAAACCTTGTTTTGAACAACGTAATCATTGAAAGAATTTCCGCTGGTTTGTGTGTGTGTGTGTGTGTGTTTTTTTTTTTTTTTCTTTTTTTCATGTATTCAGTAAAATCAACAGCCAATGATGGATCTAGAGAGTGGGTCATGGGTGTTGTGTGCTCATATTTTTCTTATAACCTCCAAAGATGTCATTTCGAAAATGAAATAAACAATTTCTTTGAATCTGGATATATTTTAAATAAGTCTAATACCTCTGTACTTAATTAGTCACTTGGAATTTTACAGACAACGAACAAGGTCATTTCTTTTCTGATAGTTAATTTGAATTGTTGAATATACAATTGGTTGCATTTGTAACAATGACTAAAAAAATATATTTTTTAAAGCCCCGCCATTTCGGCTACACGAAATTTCTTTCCCAATGTTTTTCAGTTGTTTCAATCTTTCCTTTTGATATATTTAGAGGGAGAGAAAGTTTTAAGTGTCAGGAAATTGGGGGGGGGGGGGGAGTAAAGCTTTTTCCCCTTTGTAATTGCAGACGGAATAAAAATTTTAGACTAGTTTTTTCATTTTTGCGTGTTTTATAAGTATAACTTTTCCTAATGATCAGAAAGATTTTTTTAAAGGTTTCTCCACTCTGTTACATGGAATGGTCAAAATATTTAAAAATCTTTCTTAAATGACTCATTTACAAACTCAACTGGGTGGTCATTCCAAGCTCATCAGCTTGCGAGATCGAGATTTTCGCTCACGTGATCGGTTGTGACGTAGAAATGTCGCAAAGTAGCATTTTAATCTACTCGAACTTAGCTTGCGGCTAGGTTCGAGTAGATTATAATACTACTTTGCGACATTTCTACGTCACAGCCGATCACGTGAGCGATAATCGCGATCTCGCAAGTTGACGAGCTTCTAATGACCTCCCCTGTTTCACTTTTCCCCAGATTTCACAACTATTTTCACGAGAATGACCCGAACACCAAATATCTTTAAAGAAATAATATAGTAACAAAAAGTTTTAATTCTTTGTTACGTAAATATGCTGGAAACATTGCATTAGGGGGTAAGGTGCTGATTCTCAGGAAAAAAGAAAGAGAAAAAAAAAAGAAAAAGAAAAAAAAAAACCCTTCGTTCTCGCGTTGGAGATAAGAAAAAAAAGTCTTAGGTGCGTGAACGGTCAGCTGCGCACGTGACATATTTTTCTGGCGCACCTCTGACTTTAAAAGACAGATTCTTTGTAACTCCGAAATACGAGCGCACGTGCACGCAATATTCATTACAAATTTAGGCAGCAAAGCGTCATTTTTGCTAATTTAGGAGGAACTTGGTTATTAGTAAGGGAACAGCTATCAGTCTGGTGGATTAATATGAAAAGAATAATTTAGAAATCGATAAGCAACACGTTTTTTCTTTATTCATTTTCAACATGATGATCTTTTTTACCGTACTTTCAAAATATACGTTGCAAATCTTTTGTTAAGTTAATTAATTATAAGCATAGGGGGGAGTGGTTCATCTTGGGACAGCTTAATTTTTTGCACTAAATTTTAAATTAACTTTTAACTCTTTCAGATGTAGATACATGGCAGCACGATTTAAGGTTTCTTATAAATTTTGATTGCTTTGTTGAAGAAGGTAAGATTTCTTTAAGATGTTTATTTGCAAACAAGCTTAGTAACTTAGTAACTTTCATGTAAGATAAATAATTTATACATTGGCAGCTTAATGAAAATATTTTGAAATAAAAGATAATGTAATGAATTTAAATCATTTCTCTATAAAACTGACGAATGGGAAACCGGGGCGATTTGCTGCACGGGGTAAAGCGTTACATTCCAATGTGAAATGAATCACGTCAGGGAGATTCGCTTTTTTTGTGTTTTCTATATGACAACTTTCATTTCTGTGGCTTCTTCATCGATCGAAGAATGGCATGTAATTAGGGATGGCAATACCGGTATTCGGTATTTTTAAAACGTGATACCAGTATACCGGTATCAATACCGGTATTAGGAATTTCTCAATAAATAACCAAAGAAAAATGTCGTTTCTTTGCCATATTTCATATATTTGTGCAAAAAGTGCATTATTTAAGAAAATGTGTTTTCAGAAATCAATGATAAGGAGAAACATAATGCATATATTGAATTGTCACCAAGCATGAAACTCGTTTTAGTGTACCAATTTCCTGCAGTAGAAAATACTCTTTTTGAATTCCCGCTGGTCGGTGTTACTGTTAATAATGCCTGATACACCTCCTCTTTTTGCCTCGAAGTTCTTCAGCTTCAAATGATTCGGTCTCGTGAAGCTGGTTTTGGATAAATCACATTTTGTGCGTGTGTTTCTTTTCCATTGTGTGTGGTATTATTATTATTTTTTTAGAACAACCAGTTGTAATTTCTTTTCAAGAGACAATTCTTTTCCAATATTAACATCATCTTCAACCGTATTCTCTTGAACAGGATGGGCTTGTGTTTGTGTTTATGATGAACTTTTCTAAATTTGACATTTTTTGCTTGTTTCTATTTTTCGATTTCGATTTCTTTTCGAAATTCTTTACAATTATGTAAATATCTGAAAATATGTTCCAGTTGATTATGCATTTCCTCCAGGTACATTTTAAAGGTACTATATAATTGCTAAGTGTTATCTCGCCAAGTATACTGCTAAATAGCGAGAGAGAACGGCACCCTAATACCGGTGACAATGAGATCAGCATTTGTTATACTAAAAACGAGCTGATGCGTGCATCACATGACTTCCTTTTACTCCAATTTAACGTCATTTCCCCATTATTGGCAATTTTAATGTGATTCAATTATTTACTCTCTAAATATCACCAACAGTGGCCAAACTGAAACTAAATTTAAAAAAAAAATAGAAAAACAAATCTCCAAATCTGTTGCCAAGTTGGCGACAAAACTTGGCGACCAAAAGACTGGTGATATATCGTCAAGTGTCGGACAAATTATAACACAACTTGAGTTTACATCAAAATTAACAATGATTTCCCACCAAAAAAGGGCAAAAGACCCCCTTAGGAACATCCGAATGCAACCAAAATTGAAGGTGCACAACTAGACCCCACTAGGAGTTCACGTACCAAATTTCAACTTTCTAGGACATCCCGTTTTTGAGTTATGCGAGATACATACACACATACGCACATACATACGTACATACGGACGCCACGAGAAAATTCGTTGTAATTAACTCGGGGGTCGTCAAAATAGATATTTCTGGTGTCTGTACGTTCCTAGGCATATATCCACGTGTGATCGGGTCGAAAAAAAAAAAAAAAACTGAACATTCATTCGGGGGTGAGGAGAAAAATGGAAATTAAGGCCGATTTTTGAGTGAACATTTTTTCGCGAGTACAATACTTCCTTTTTTGTAAAAGGAAGTAATAAATGGTTTTTCTGGAGGTGGACTTCTGTGACACTCGATACAGAAGTAAGGGCACCGTCGACAATGATTAGCACAGAAAAAGATGCGATTATGTAGAAAAATAGAGAAACGTTTTTTTCTCTCCAACGATTTCAAGTTCAATGAGAATAGACAGTGCTGTATATTTGCAAAATTGATGGGAATCTTACTTTTGGATCGACCCTCTTGTATTGTAATAAAATTCAGTGTCCGAGGACTATGTGAACCCCTGGTACATTGTATCAGTAGATGATAACAAATACTCTTTCATGTGCTAATTTTGAATGTACAGTCGAGTGAGTCCCGACTTACACGAGGGATGTGTTCCAAGACACCTCGCGTAAGTCGGAATTTCGCGTTGTGGAACAAGGTATGTTTAGTAATTTTTTATAAGCATACCCCATTGTTTCAGACGTTTGTAAACACCTCTCATATTGTTTCAAACCGTTAATTAACTATATATTGCAGTACCTTTTATAAAGAACCGACTTTTTCTGTATTTTAGTAAAAGCGTTATTATTTGACATAAAATTCTGTAATTTAGCACAAAATCAATGATTAATGGGGGATAGAAAGTTAAAATAAAGCAGTATGGTACTTACAGTATGTACACTACAGCATTATTATAGCATTTAATAGTATAGATATAGTAAATATATTTATAATTTAAAAAATAAAGGTTTATGCAGCGCGAACAGAATGTTATCAGAATGTATTTTATCAACGTTCATATGTTACATGAAAAAAAGAAAAAGTTAAGAATCGGAGCGGTTATTTGTACAAACTAAAGCAAAATGTTGTTTAGACTAATACAGTGGGTGAACTTCCGCTTTCAGTGATCCTAAAGGGATGAAAGTCCATTCCCAAAATCGATATTTAGTGTCAACGAAGCCCATTCTAACGCTCCGCCGCTCTTTTTCGAAAAATTTCATGTTGCAGGCGAGTAATTTGTGTCCGCACTAAAAAATTCATTACTCATGAAAAACTCGCGTTATAGCCATTTCGCGTAAGTCGGATCGCGTTGTAGCGGGAGCCGACTGTAAAATGTATCAACCCTCAAGTTTCTTTCATGTAAATTCTCTAAACATAATTTGTGTTAATTGTTGTTTTCGTTTCAGTTTAAATTTCCAAAACAACTTCTTATCTGAAAAAAAGCTTTAAAACAGGCAAACAAATGACCCGCCTGTGTTAATGATAAACATTTCTTATACATTCATTACTTTAAAAATAATTTTTGTCTTAAAAATAAAGTGAATTAAAATTTGTCATAAATAAGGATTTTATGTTGTTTAAAAGAAACATCAATTTAAAATGGTTTATATCAGTCGATAAGTGCTGTCCCGCTGAAAGAGGTCACATTTACATAAGGTGTGGAGAAAAAAACGGAAATAGTAGAAGAAACTAAGTTTGGTTTTAAAAGTCAGTGTGCCTATTTAATTCTAAAATAGCTCAAAAATCAACTCAATAGGTTTGTGTGACAACTTTTTCGCTTGTGCAATTTATTCTTTTCTAAATTTGATCCATATTTTCCTAAGCATCGAAGTCTGATTTTTTTTTTTTTTTTGAGCAATCACGATTGCTTATTGTTTTCATTTGACCGTCCTTGATGTACGGTTCCTTTTTCAGAATGGACCAGGGGCCTCTGCAGCACCGCCGTCCACCGGAGGACGGAGCTGCTCCTCTGGTCCTAGCCTCCACTAGCAGCACTGTCCACCAGAATCCCCTCCTCCTAGGCGGTGGCGTCCATGTTCTGCATACACACACTCCTACATACACACACGCCTCTACACACAAACAAGTCCTTACACCCATACACACACATAACCGCCCAGGAGGAGGGACAGGCTTGGGAGGACATGAGCCGTTTCTAGAAACAACAGCCTCCAACATGGGCGCCCATATGCAAAGTTGAAAGGGGGAGCTCAAATATTTTCCTCGTGGTTTAGCTGGCTATTTTCCATGTGGAAACCGATTTCAGGGCATATTAGAGTCATTAAAATTTGACATTTTTAATAACTTGTTCAATAATGGCTGGAGATGAAATGTTTTTGCATTTTTGCAAAGAAAAAAGTACTTCAAGCAAGGAAGTTCTCAAAGGGGGGCTCGAGCCCCTCCTTCCCCTTATATGGGCGCCCTTGGTCTGCAATGAGTAGGGTCTTGTCACAAGTCGTGATTGCGAAAAACATAATTCGAATTCAAAGTGTCAGAATTCAAATTAGACACACACACACACACACACACACACACACACATATATATATATATATATATATATATATATATATACATATATATATATATATATATATATATATATATATATATATATATATATATATATATATATATATATATATATATATATATATACAGTCGGACCTCCATATATCGAAGTAGCAAATTGCCGGGAAAAATTCGATATATAGAAATTTCGATATAGAAACAATCTGCTTTTATCACTAAAATCTTCTAAATTATTAAAATAAAATTAAAGCTAATTTTCTTGTATGAAACCAAATTTCAAATTAATAGGAGCATCGGATTAAATAAAAGTTAATAATTAAAAAAATAACAGAAATTACATTTTTGCACCTTCATACATACATATTCATTCTTCTTCAATTCAGCTTGATCCGCAACATAAGGGTATTTTCGTTTTGACAATGTAATCGAGAGAAAAGTAAAAAACCAATCTACTTAACGTGAATGATTTTTACTGAAGCTAAAAAGACTAGGAATGATAATCAACAGACAAAAAGGATTACTTGAAACTGATTTTACAGTATTACTGGTTACAACTAAGATTTGAAATGAACTTGACGGAATTTAAGAACTCCAGAACGAAACAACGACCTATCTTCATACCCCTCAACCCCAGATTTCTTGTGAGTTTCATAGCAACCTTTAGTGAACATAATTTTCTCCCCTAACCTTTATTTTTCATTAGACAAACAGTCTAAAGTGGAAAAAAAATCTACGAATGTCTCGAGAAAAATTTCGATATATAGAGATTTTTTCGATACATAGAAACAAATTTCCTATGCAATGAACGTGGAAATTTAGTGGGATTTCGATATATAGAAAATTTCGATATGTGGAAGTTCGATATATGGAGGTCCGACTGTATATATATCTTTTTTTTTTTGCTTATCCATTTTTTCTTTCCTCTTTCCTGCAATTTATCGCTTCCCCTAACGATTTCTTTTGTGAATGGTTTATGAGATTTAGATGTTTGATTATGAGACAAAGCAATGTCTAAACTTAATCTCAGAAAAAAGTTGGGAATTCTTAATTCCGCTTATCATTGAAAAAAAAAAAAAAATAAAGTTAGTGAAAGTGTTTGAAAAGATAATGCCTCCATTGAATCCTTGCTGGCAAGGACACACCGGAAGGAACTGGCTCTTTCCGCTTCGCCCTAATCCCGGGGCGGAAAGTTCAAGAATCCGCGTAGGTTCGGCAACTTTTCCCGCCGCTTTCTCAGTCACGGCAAGTGGTTGCTCCGTTGCTCCAGCACGTGGGATGGAACGGTGCGGACGATTACAAGATCGCGAGAGCATCTTGGCGGACATTTTGTTCCTTTGCTGTAGTTCCGCCACTCATTTGTGTTGCGGATTTTTTGATGCAGAATTTATCTGGTCACTAGTGAGCTAACTAGGAAACCATGCCATAGAGCAATAATGAAAAAATTCTAAATTAGTAGTGATAAAAGGAGAGTTGTAAAACATGTTTCTAGATGCATACAGGGGTGCCCATCTCCCCAAGTTCAATGGCGCGAATCCCACTACCCCGAATTTTTCTAAGTCTTCTTTGTCTTTTTTATTTTATTTATTTATTAAAAATATTTTTATTTATTTATTAAAAATATTATAATATTTTAAATAAATAAATAAAAACATTATAATATTTTAATATTATAATAAAAATATTATTATTTTTTAAAAAAATATATTAATTAATATATTATAATATTTAATATTATAATATATTAATTAATATATTTAAAAAAAAATATTAATTATTTTTTAAAAAATATTTTGTATTTATTTATTTATATTTTTAATTATAATTTTACTAAAAAAGCTCTGTGCTAGGCCAATGACATACACACACATAAACTGAATAAATAAATGAAATAAAATATAAACAGAATAAAATAAGTAATTTATATTAAAAAAAATCAATAAATAAATTTAAACAAACAAAAAAGAAACCCTTCAAAAAATTTAGATGGCGAAACTTGCCACTAACCCCCTATGAGCATCCCTGGATGCATAAATTATTTGCCGTCGTGCCCCCGTTATCGAAACATGAGGTCTTAAAGTCTGTCGAAATTTTACAAAAAGTAGCCAAATTTAGCGAGTTTTGGCGAGTAATGGAAAATATCTTTCACACGCTTAGCAAACGGATGTCCTGCCATATGCAGACGGTGAAATTACGGCGTGAAGAATTGGAGTCGAACTGATTTTGGGGTAAAGAAGTAGGAGTCGAAGGCTCTATAATTATTGGAGTCGGAGCCGGAATCCAGAATTTTTCCATTTTCCCTCCAACTCCGCAGCCCTGGTTAAAAAAAGAAAAAAAAAAGACATAGAAAGATAGAGAAGAATACAAAGAAAAGTTGTTTCTCATGTTTTGTAAAAAGTACCTGATATGAATTTGAAAATAAAATAATATTTCATTATAATAAAGAAAGGGATGTTTATCAGAAATTATAATTTAACATTCAGTTATTAAAAATACCACTATTTGATAATAATAATTTGTATTAAAAATAATCCTTAAATTTTTACTAAAATTTTAAAAGTTATTTTTTTAAAATAACTTTTGAAAAATTTTATTTAAAATTAATTTTTATCAAATATATTTCAAATTAATTGCGTGTATTATTCTAAAACTTCTCCTGCAGCCCGGCGATTCTCGGAATTCATCAAAACTGTCACGAGCTCTCTTCGTGGACAAGAATGGCGACTGTGATGGCTTGCGCTTCGACGGATCAACGGAGGATGCCGGAGAATCCCACGCCAAAGGGAGGAGAAGGGTGAGCGAGAGATTCTCGAGGCGGATGTAGCGGTTGAGGAATGCGGTGTGCTGGCTCGTCGATTCGGAAAGGTATTTAATTCCTTAAGCCATCCCAAAGTCAGCGATAACTTAAGACGAAAATCTATTCCTAATCATAATCCCCAGATGAGAGAACGTGCAATAACGGGATTTCTTGAGGGATGTATAAGAAAAAAAGAAGAGAAGAAAAAAAAAACAGTTTGAATTTTGACATCTGGAATTCAAATTATGTTTTTCGCAATCACGAGTATGTGTGTGTATGTAGGCGTGTGTGTTTGTGTCTGTGTGCAGGTATGAGTGTGTGAGTAGTTGTATGTATGAGTGTTTGTGGGTGTGAGGAGGGGAATGTGTATGTGTGTGTAGGCATATGTGTTTGTGTCTGTGTGCAGGCATGAGTGTGTGGGTAGTTGTATGTGTAGGTGTCTGTATGTGTGCGTGTGTGTGTGTATGTGTTTGTGTATGTGTGTAGGTGCATGTATGTGTGTGTGTGTACGTGCGTGTATGTATGCGTGTAAGTGTAGTATATGGATGCAACCTGGAAACGGCTTTCGCTATAGGAGCAGCATCGTGAGGAGCCGGTCGACTGTGGTGCTGGCGGGAAAATAAAACGATAGCACATCAAAACAGGCAAATGAAAGCAATAAGCAATCGTGATTGCTCAATAATGCATTCAATCGCACATTTAGTGCGATTCTGTGATGTTTATGCATAATAGGACCAAATAAAAAATGCAAATGAAAAAAATGTACGGAACTGTAAAAATATAGGTCGGCTTTTTAGAAATAAGATCGGTTATATAAGTCTTATTTATAAGTCGGCTTTTTATAAATAAGCCTTATATAACGAGATAGTTTCGTCTTTGTTTTGTGCCTTTATGTTTGAATTTTGTTAAATTAGTCCTTCAATCAGTCATAAATTTCTTAAATTAACTGTTTTTGGAATATTGGAATTGAATGCAAGATTCTAAAAAAATGAAAATATAAAGATGTTCATTAAAATAAAAATATTAAAGCTGATAACACTAAAATATAAAAATTAAAAAAAATAAATAAATAAAAACTTTATTCAATCAAACTGCTTGAGAAAATACTATTATATGTTGTTTTCTGCAAAGTCACACGTTCCATTAACATAAGAAAACCACAATTGATACCCTTTACCCCACCTTTTAAAAAATATTTCTCTAGAATATTCAGCAATAAATGTATAGGTATCTAACAAAATAAGGTGAAGAGTAAAAACTATAAAATAGATAATGCAACCTTATATTCAGTTGAAATGTAGCATTTTTACTATTCATTTTATTTTATCACTAGTGGTACCCACACGGCTTTGCCCGTAGTAGAAAATTAAAAGGTCATTCGGTTCGCCTGTATATTTACATATAATGGATGACGAATTTCTCGCCAATTGGCTATGTTCATTCGCTCTCCCATTCCACGTCATGATAATTTCGTAATTTACTCGTCCATCTTATGATAATTTTGCTCCGGAAAATGTTCTTAAAATTGAAATAGAAGAAGAATAAAATCAAAATTTCAAAAATCGCTTCGAGGTGCGCACCCCTATGCTACAAACTAACTTTTGTGCCAAATTTCATGAAAATCGGCCAAACGGTCTAGGCGCTATGCGCGTCACAGACATCCTACAGACATCCAGACATCTAGACATCCAGACTGAGAGACTTTGAGCTTTATTATTAGTAAAGATCGCACAATACCTTCAATTTCTGATGCGAGGAATGTCAATTGGACACATTAAAACTAAGTACAGTAAAACCTGTAAAGTTGACCACCTTTGTAAGTTGACCACCTGTCTATGTTGACCGCTTTTGTCAGGAACGGAATTAGTCCTATCTTATATAATGAAGGAAAACCTCTGTAACTTGACCACCTCTCTATCTTGACCACCTGTCTATCTTGACCACTAATGAACACCAAATTTGGTTTGGAGTACTGTAAAAAACCCTTTGTAAGTTGACCACTTGGTTTAGTTTTTAAAATTTTACTTAGCAAATTATTTTATTTTATTATTATTTTTTTATAGCTTTCCAAGAATATTTTTGATACCAGGACAGCATTTTACTAACTAAATGAAACAGCAGCATAACTAAACCTCCTTTTGAGTTTAACCACATGGGAAAACTACTAAGACCCCTTTTATTTCTCAAACTTGTTTTTCTTTTGTTGATCTATTTGAGATTGCCCTTTGTACTCTATGTTCAATGAAAACATGTGTCAATAGAAAAGTACAAAGTATTTTTTTCCAGTTGCAATATTTTGTGGCAACAATGGAATTGTGCTAAAGAGTAAAGTTACTTGCATTGAAGTATTTCTGGTGCAAATGATTAAGAGATAGGACACACACACACATTTTCATTTTCAACTGCTTTTTTGAACTATGAGAGTCTAGCTTGTTGCTCTTTGTGTCATAGTTTTACATAAAACGGCTTCAAAAAGAAAGTTAGTTGAACTTGAGATCAATAAAAAGTATAAAAAATTAAAATTAATTGAAAAGGGAGAAAGCCAGAGAAAATTAGCTGACACATATGGAATTTCTAAAACTAGTGTCTAATAAGTGCGCCAACTTCAATAAGGAGTTATTTTGTTGAAAAGTAGATTATCATGGAGTATAAATGTATATGAGAAAAATTTGTAATTTTTGAGAAGCTATGAATTTTTAGGAACTATTAATATCAAATGAGTAACTTTTCATAAATAATAAGATTTTTTTTTTTTTGGATCAATTTACTGAAATTTTAAATTTGCATGACACATCATACGTCATTCTGGGAAAATAATCTCTAAAAATATTTGAATAACATTTTAAATAATAGTTTCAAAGTAATGCTAAACAATGAAAGTGAGTTGAACAGAAAGAGTAAGTGTCAATCAATCAAAAAATGAATACATGGAGCAAGAAATGACAAAAAAAAAAAAATCATTACCCCCTTTATAAGTTGACCACCTGTCTAAGTTGACCACCAAAGTACTGCACCGCAAGTGGTCAACTTACACAGGTTTCACTGTAGCTAAAATAAGAAAGTTCGAGAACATTTATGAGTTAGGCCAGAGTTTCCCAAACTGTGGTCCGCGGACCCCTGGGGTCCGCGAGTTCATGTCACGGGTTTGCGGTGCTATCCAGCTAAAAAGTTAAATATAACTGAGATTGAAGGACGAGTAACGATACATTGATTCAAAAAGAAAGCACATTTATGAGGAAGAAAAATTTCTTGCTTAAGTACATGCAGGACGCAGCAACCTCCCCCCTCCCCCACCCCCTGTCCAAATCGTTAAGGTCTAAAATATTTAGTGCTCAGAATATATTGACATTATTAGCATACTTCATACTATCTAGAACCCGCACCTGTTGCACTCTGTTGATGTAGTTGTTAGTATGTAGTGAACTGATGAACAATTGTGGTGAGCAAGGTTGTAGTACAGGTGCAAGTGGAATTAGTTGATGTTTTTTTCCGTATTAACAGTAAGCATACTTTTTATTTCCTTTTACAAAAAAGGAAGTATTGTATTCGCGAAAAATAATTTCACTCAAAATTCGGCCTTAATTTCCATTTTGCTCATCCCTGAATTAACGTTGAGTTTTTTTTTCAACCCGACCACACGTGGATAAGTACCTAAGAACGTATAGACACCCGAAATATCCATTTTGACATTCCCCGAGTTAATTACAACGAATTTTCTCGTGACGTTGTATGTACGTATGTATGTTCGTGCGTATGTGCGTATGTATGTCGCATAACTCAAGAACGGCATTTGGTTGCATTTGGATGTTTGTAAAGGGGTCTTTTGCCCCTTTTTTGGGGGAAATCATTGTTAATTCCGATGTGGTGTTATAATTTGGCGGGCACTTGGCGATATATCGCCAGTCTTTTGGTCGCCAAGTTTTGTAGCCAACTTGGTGACAAATTTGGCGAGTTTTTTTTTTTTAAATCTGTTTCAATTTGGCCACTGTTGGTGTTATTTAGAGAGTAAACTATGGAATCACATTAAAATTGCCATGAATGGGGAAATGGCATAAAATTGGAGTAAAAGGAAGTCATGTGATGCACACATCAGCTCGCTTAGTATTATAGTTACATTTAAAGCAGTAATAATGCACTGATTGCGATGAACGAAACTGCTGCTTGCAGTTTCCGGGGACTGGTGACCGATAGCGAGCAGAGGGCGCTGACTCCCTGTAGTAATTGAGGCAAACTTAAGCAGGTAGCATTGTGAAGGATACAAAGATCCTAATCACAGCATTACGACGCTGTCAGGGTAGGTTTGCCCCAAACCATAGTTAATCATTAAAATCCTAATACGCGATAAAAATACAGCTCATTCCTTCCATAACTCAAAATAATAATGTGAGAAATAAAAACCAGACAAGAACTCTGAAAAATATGTAAAACAATTAATAAATAAATTTAAAGGAAAAAAAAAGCGTAAAAATATATTAGAGAAAAAAAAAGATTCAAATGTGTCAAATTATTATTATTATTATTGTTATTTTGCGCTCGTGCCGTGGGTGGGGTCTGCGAAGTTTGTATTTTTTTCCGGAGGGGATCCGCGGAGGTCTGAAGTTTGGGAATCTCTAAGTTAGGCCATAACGCAGCCAAGGCAGCGCAGAACTTTTTGTTAAAGGTGAGGGATGGGCTCGGGAACTGCAACCAGATGGAAATTAAAACATTAATATCAATTATTATGATGCTAAGGATTATCATCATAACTATATAAACCATTTTTTTTTTCAGAATCACAGAAACTAGTAAAAACATACATGTTTCTGTGAACGTTTCTTATCTCAATTTTGATTGAGCAAACTGTGATTTGAATTCGTCAGAAAATAAATAAGTTTTTTTTTTTAATTTTTATTTAACTCTGTTTCTTAAATTCTATATCGGTTTAACTATTTTATTCTATAACCTGCATTTTAAGTGTTCTTCAACGAGTTAAAAGTTCTGAAGTTATCGTTGACGTTTCTACATTAAAAATTTTTGTGTGTTCTTGTGCAATGATCGAATATTATGAGCATTAATTTGGAGAATTATACCAGAAATATTCCATGTGGAAAAAAAGGGAACATCGTGAAACTTTCTCCATTTGTTTCATGCGTGTGAAGCATGGGATAGAACGCCAACACGCCACCGAAAAATTAAGGTAAAAACTAACGTTTGTTTTTCCTCTCAGAAATTCAGTTCTTTTCTCGCAAAAGAGGGAGGATGTATGACTTCGAACGAAAATGGCGAGGTTTCCTTCCCTGACGGACTCGGAATAAAAATGTTTTTAAAGCTTGTGACAGCTAACTGATGTGATGTAAGATTTTGATCGATGATTTTTTAAAAGTGGCCGAGAGATCGACGGAGATTAACTTCAAAATCTTTTTTTTTCCATTAAAGATTTATCTTCTTTGAAAGTGCGAAATAAAAAGTTTTTTATTTTATTCTGCATTTAAATTTTTAGCGCACTTTATACGTCCATCACACAACTTGAGGCGTTTTAAACTTTTCAGAAACTTCGATAAAAAGTGACTGTGCAGATCTAGCAATTTTTTATGAAATCGTTTATTTTACACACGTGGCTACGCCTTGACTGTAGCAATATTTAATGCTCGTGCGTGTGTGTATGTTTCTTTTTTTTCTCATTCGTCAGAAATTTTACTTAATAGTAGTTTGGTAGTTTTTGGTACTTAGTAGATTTTAGTAGGCTGTTTCCTTTTTTTTCCATTCATTAATATTTTTCTCAGTTTTTTTCACGTTATCTGTAGCGGCATACAGACATTATTTATACACTACGTGTCCAAAAAAAAAAAAAAAAAAAGTCGCATGCCTTTATATTTGGTTGGACCACCTTTTGTGCGTATTACAGCTTTCATACGCCGTGGCATTGCTTCAGTGAGCTTTTGTAGAGTATCCGTTTTTATTTTCGCCTACAATTTCATCAAGAGGTCTCCTAAACGTTCGATAGAGGAAGGAAGTGTGGTGTGTGATCTTAAATCCTTTTCTAGTATGTCCCACAGATTCTCGATTGGATTGAGGTCTGGACTTTGTGGTGGTCAAATCATGTGTTAAAATGATGCATCGTGCTCATCGAACCAAGATTTAACAATTGTAGACCGGTGTACTCTGGCGTTATGGTCTCGGAATACACCACTACCATCAGGAAAATAAAAGTCCATAGATGGCACAAAAGATGTTAAGGCACTGTGCAGACTTCATTTGGTTAGGCCAGTTGAACAGGAACAGCCCCAGATCATTACACTGCCTCCGAAAGAGAGCACAGTGGGAACGAGACATGTAGGGTCCTTTGCTTCGTGTGGCTCTCTTCGAAACCTGACGCGCCCGTCATTTTGAAAGAGCGTAAATCTTGACTAATCGGAGCAGATGACCTTTCCCCAAACAGTCCAATTTTTATGATATTTTGCAAATTGCAGTCTCTTTCTTCGATTAATGGCACTCACAAGTGGCTTCCTTATTGCAACACAGCTTCTTAGTCCCGATTTTTTAAGTTCTGGTCGCATGGTGCACTTGGAAATTGTTTTACTTCCCTCGTTGAAGAGTGCTGTGAGTTGAGTGATCAATTTCGTGTGATTTTTCTTCACTAATCGCTTCAGAGAACACCGGTCACGTTCGTCCAGAATGGATTTACGACCACAAAGATGTCGCGAACAGGTAGCTTCTCCGCCATCTTTCCACCTTTTAATAATGCGTTGAACAGTTCGCAATCCTATACCACTAATTTAAACTATGTCTTTGCATTTTGTACCACTTTGGTACAGACCAACAATTTGCCCCTTTTTGAACTCAGTTACATCACTTCCTCGAACACAACTACCCATTCCAGCCATGCTTACTTCGAACTAAACAGTCTTCTAGTGAAACGCCCGCATTTTAAGCTTGCATCGAGCAAAGATTTATGCAAATACAGTATATTCCCGATTATCCGTGCTAATCGAAAAACACGGATAATCCGAAAAATCATTTAAGGAATATGCAGGTAACTATTTAAGGGGAAATTAGAAAAAACTAAATACTCACACAAACCAGGAACTTTTCTTCGAAATGTATTGCTTAAAAAAAAATCGGTGATACATTTTTGTTTTCTTTGTTTGTTTAAATTGTTGCGTATGTCCGTACGAGTTTTTCTTACTGCAATTATTCCTCCGTAATCGTAACTTCTTTCACTCATGTAATCCAATAAATGTTCCACAGATTTTAGAGCAGTAGAATGTGAAATTGTAAAATCTTCATGTTCTTCATCTTCGTTTTCGGTATCATCACTTGCGTTTGATTCAGTAACAAGTTCAATGATATTTTCGTCAGTTAGACATTGAAATCCTGATTCACATTCGTCGCTTTTAAATCACTCTTCGACATTTTCAGCGTCAACTGATTCGAAACCTCCGATTTCTTTAACTTCCTATAACATAAACGAAGCTTTAGAAAAGTGTGATTCCGAAATGATGCACGGATAATCCGCAAACCGGATAATCCGCACACGGATAATCGGGAGTATACTGTATCTGTAATACTCATCGAATCACCTTCTTCCAAAATTGGAACGTTTAAAATTCGACCGCGACTTTTTTTTTTTTTGGACACTTATTGTATGTAATAGAAGTCTTGCGGCAACGAAAACTACATGAAATACAATAAGGGGTGCGCACACTTTTTTATGTTTCACCCGTTTCACTGTGGGTTATTAGGTAAGTCATCATCTTCATGAATTCTTAGTAATTTTCAGTGTCGCTACATGAAAAATTGAAATTCTCAAGCCTGAAAGTATTTAATAAAGTATTTAAATATACTTTATTTCTGAGCACAATTAATAATAATAATAATAATAATAATAAGAAGAAAAATAAGCATCATACTCATAAAAGTTTTTTTTTTTTTTTTTGCTACATTTCATAAGAGAAGTGATATGATGAAGACTCGACTCAAATCAGAGCATTTATTAATTGACCTTGATCCTAAAAATTCTATTCATGCAGACTTTGGTTCTGCATGATAGTTGATTGTTGTATTTGATTTCCTTTCCCTCCTGATGACTTTTTTTTTTCAAAATGAAAAATAATTTTATTTATCTCAACTACTTTTCTCCCCACAGTTACGAGTTTAATTGATGTCATTCGTTTCTCTAATTTTTGATTTTTGGTATTTTATATGTAAAGCATTTTGATTGTCTTTGCTTAGCAGTTCTAAGAATACAATCCGTCTCACGTTCAATTCTTCATTTTTTACCAAAAAATTCTTACTAACAATAAACGCAACTAGTCAACCCGTGCGGAACTCCGCACTGTACTTCGAATCGTTTCATGTGGCATTTCACACTTTAAAAATTTCAAAGAAATAACATTTTGAAGAAGAATCGAAAAAAGTCAACGGATTAAAGTAAACGGAAGAAAGTAAACACACAAAAGAAAGCATGTAATTTGAAAACATCAGCAAAAAACCCTCATGAGATCATCGCTCACTTTTTGGTTGTACGTATTTTCAATGCAAATATAAATATCATTAAAAGTGTGACTGAATAACTCTTAAATAAACAGTAATTGCGCTTGTGAAAAAAAAAGGTTATGTTAAATTCAATCCTGCCTATGTGAGCCTCTGAAGGAAAAAAAGAAAGAGACATTAAAGAGATATTTGGTGGCACGGTTTCGAACTGGCGCTATTCTGATTATCAGCACGACACTCCAACCAACCGAGCAATTGAGCCTTCGTTTTCAAATGCTATACATTAAAACAATGTGTAATAAAAAACAGCAAAAAAAAAAAAAAAAAAAAAACTTTTGCCCCCCCCCCTTCCCCCCCAAAAAACCTTGCGTCTATGTTTTGTCATTAGCCAGCATGATATGCTTTAAAATTATTCGTAAAACATGGAATTTCATTAAGGAATGAGAAAGATCTCGCGTAGCGATTGAAGTAAACATTCTAGAGAAATAATAAATTAGATTGAAAATAAGTTTTTATTTTTGAAAATTTATACAAGTTCCCATACCCGTCTGCTTTAACCGTTACGGCTTGAATGCCTGCACATGTTTTTCTTTTAATATTCAAAACCAATTAAAAAACTAAAACCAAACACTTAACCATTAACCTTCTAAAACCAAACACTTAAAATTCAAAACCAAAACCAGTTGAACCGAGTCCGTTTTTTTCAGGGTAATTTTCGGAACAAATTGCATCTTTTTTTTTTTCGCCGAAACCAGAGGAGAAGAAAGTGATTTCTTACTTATGAAGTTGATAATAATTTTAATATTTTACATCGTATTCGAATAAGTAGTTAAAGGTTTACTGGGTGAAACTCATAATTTCAATTTGGTGTAGTATTTTTTATTTATAAGGATAAAAAACAGTAGATTTTTTTCCGAAAGCGACTTAAAAAATTGGAAAATTGTATTAGAATTTTGCATAATAAAATAATAATAATAAAAAAATCTGCATAAGGACTACAGGCTGTATCAATTTTTTGCAACAGCGAGGGGTGTTTCCGAAAAATTGATTTTTAGACCGTTGGTCTATTTTCCGTCATCAGCCGGCCCGATAAACTTTAAAAAGCAGTCTACCTTGTCTAGTGGTCAGATGAGTCTGACTGCGACAGGAAGGTCCGGGTTCGAATCCCGGCTGTGGCATGGACGTACTTTCCCTCTCCTCTGTCCTTTCTTTGTGTGAATACGTTGTTATGATGTGAATGATTGCCTTCCCTATAAACGGGTCCTTATGGTATGTGTGTACTGTAGAAGTCGGACTTCACACCAAATTACGGTACAGTTGGAAAAGTGAAGCAGCGCACCCAAAATTCTCAGCCTATCTGGCACACGACAACAACAACAATAAGCTTTAAAATGAGGGGGAAATTTCTTCAAGAAATAAGAAAGATCTCGCATACCGACAGAAAAAAATCCACAGAAATTTTTTATAAGATAAGACATTGAAGAGAAGTGTTTTATTCTTGAAAATTTATACAATTTACTATCGCAAGCTGCTTGAACCATTATGGCTTAGATGGAAGCACGTGTTCATCATTTAACCGAACGGTTTAAATACAAAATCAGTTGAACTAAGTTCGTTTTTAAGCGTAGCTTTTCGAATGTAGTAAAAATGTGACTGGTTATTTGTTTTTTTCCGAAAGATGAAAAAAAAATATTTTACCTATCAAGTTGTTAGTAATTTTAATGTTTCACTCCGTATTCTAATAAATATTCATAGGTTAACTAAATGAAAAGCGTAATTTCAATTTGGGGTAGTAATTTTATTATTTGTACAACGGGTCAAAAACTAATTAGAAAAATCTGCATTTCAGTTTATTTATTTTTCTCTAAACAAAATATTATTCCATTGTAGTCTGAAATCTTAAACCTGATACTTGTATTTTCACTTAGTTTTCTGACCGGAGCCAAAGCTTTAAAAAAATTAAAATTGAAAATTAAAAAAAAACCTTACGATTAAGATTTAATTCAGCTACAGGTTGCATCAAATTTTCGTAACAGCAAGGAGTGTTCCCATCACATTTATTTTACTGCCCTCTTTGTGCTCTTACTTGTTCATGTAATGCGAGATATTTGTCTAGTTCTTTGATACAGATCGTCCGGGCTGAACATGAACACTCGTTCTTCTGATTATCAGTCGAACGCACCGCCAATAAAGCTTTTCAGCTCTGGTGGTCACAGTGCAAGTTAAATTTATAAATTTAACCAATAACCTCAGTCCGGTGCTTAAAAACAGATTTTTTTGACATAAAAAACAATTTTTAGACCGTGGGTCTATTTTTCGTCATTAGTCTGCTCGATAAGCTTTGAAATGAGAGGTAAATCAAGAAAACGATCAAGAAATGAGGAAGATCTCGCGTAGCGAAAATAAAACAGGCTAGAGAAATAATATATAAGGAAAATTATATTTTCGCTTACAATATGCTTTAGCTTTCTTACGCGGGTAAAAGTTTTAAAAACAAACAAACCAAAAAAAAAAACACCATACAATCAAGAATCGATTTAGCTATGGGTTGCATCAAGTTTTCGTTCTAGCTAGGAGCGTTTCCATCACATGTATTTTATTGCCTCACTTGTTTTATTTATTGTTCTCAACTGTTGATGTTATGCGCGATATTTGTCTAATATTTTTGATGCAGATAGCCCGAGCCGGGCCCGAACACTCGTTCTTCTGGTTATCATTCGAACGCTCTGCCGATCGAACTTTTCAGCTCTGTCGGTCACAGCGCAAGTTAAACTTATTAGTTTAAATGAAAACTTCGGTGATTTAAAACAGGTAATCTTGGCAGAAAAAAAAAACAATTTTTAGATCGTGGATCTATTTTTCGTCATTAGTCTGCACGATAAGCTTTAAAATGGGGTGGAAATCAAAGAAATCGATCAAGAATTGAGGAAGATCTCGCATAGGAACAAAAAATTGCCTACAGAAATAATATATAGTAAGGATATATGCTACGAACTCAGTAATAAAATCGTTCTTTAAAAAAAAAAAAATATTCACTGATATTTGTAATTTACGCTGTTCGTTTCTTTCAATTTTTATTCCGCCTCTGAAACCCAGATGTCTTATTTTTTCACTTTGCACTCAAGCCAAAACAAAAAAGTAAAAGATTATCCGATGTTTGTTTGAAAACTTTTCTTAGCGGTATCGTCTGCTAAAACTCTTCTTTTTTTCCTTCCTCCGGCTATTCCACCGTTGACAAGAGGATATTTGTTTTACAGCTGTCAACAGTATTCTCATCTCTTATCTTTATATTTTCCTTCTAATGCTTTTTTTCTTTTACTTATTTTTTCTTTCACTGCAGTGATACAGCACAGTAGGAAAAAACTAAACTACGGTTTAATTTCGAAACTTGGCGGAATAAGACAATGGAATGGAGTTTTAATTTCTACAGAGTAAATGTCAAAATTAATTTGCTAGATGCGATTCCAAAATAATGGTGGTATTAAGTTTTTCAGCTTTTATTTTATCCGGTATTGTTGATCGCAAAATGCCATCAGGCCGTAAACATTTCATGATTGCATCGGTTCATTCTTTTTCTAATATGCAATTTTTTAAAATTAAATTGTAATGTCACGGAGTATTGGCTTCAAAATCATAAAAAATCATTTATTAATGCCCCCCCCCGTATACATGAACAGTAACGTTACTTAAATATTTGTTCTGCTAATAAAAATTTTACTTTTTTTTTAAAGACTACACCAAAGTTTTTGTTTTATTTATCATTTTTTTTCACAAATTAAGCTTCAAATCTTGTTCGACTAGCTGTTTTTCTAAACCAGTGGTTCTCAGCCTGTGGTCCGCGCCCCACTAGTAGTCCGCGAGCAAATTTCATGTGGTCCCCGAACAGCTATTGAAATTTAATCTGTGTAGTTGTAATTAAAATTATTAAAGAAAACTTTCAGATTAATCTCTTTACATCTAGTATAGTTGTAGTGAAAATATTATTTCTATCGAATGTAATCCGCTTAAAATTCGGAAGGGTAAAAGGTGGTCCTCGGTTGTGAAAAAGTTTAGAACCACTGCTCCAAACTACAGTACTTTGTTTCAAATCGTAACTCTTACTTGGTGGCCAGATATTGAAAACTTAAAAGTAAGGGAAAAAACTCAGGATATTTGGGGTGAAAGCACGTGGTACTTTTGGAAATTCATAAGAGGATGATTTCTCTTCATATTATCTATATATATAAAAATGAATGTTTGTCTGTATGTCATCCATGAACTCAAAAACTACCCGGCAGATTTGGCTGAAACTTTCACCGTTTGTTATTTTTGATACTGGGAATGTTTATAGACTAGTTCGAAAAAAATCCGATCGATAGTTCCTTTTTTATTCCAATTTAAGTCAGAACCCATTGGATAAATACGAATAAAATTATCGGCTGCAGAAATTAATTCGCGTGAAAGATCTCATTGATAAGAAGTTAGCTGTTGCCATTTTTCTTGAGTTTGAACAAATAAATTCTTTCTTTATTGTTTTATGGCTTTTCATGCAACGGGGGGATTTAAAACTTTTTCTATTTGATATTTTTAGCGATTGATTGATCTTGCAAACTGCGTGAGTACAAAATTTGAGTATAGTCACGGCTTCACTTGATACCTGGACCGATTATTATGACAATTGCTATATATATCTGCATTTTTCCACGGAGAAGGTGCATAATATGCTCATTGAAGCCACTCGCCACCAGGTGGCACTGCAGAGTAGCAACTTCTGCCCGTTCAACCGATTGTCATGAAAATCAGTATAATGATGTATTTTTCTGTTGGCGTACCAACGCGCGTCGGGTACAGCTAGTTATATGATGAAAATTAACCTTTGCCTTATTTCATTTAAACTTATCTTTTGTCAAATTTTACCAGCTCAAAAATATGCAGCAGTTTGCCGCCCTAAATGGTGGTCATCAGCCCCTTCGGTCAATTGTGTAAAGCTGTAGATGGGGTCACTAATGGCACCTTGAGTTTTATTTGAACTGTCCATCAAAGAAAAGGAAACCTGAAAGAATTGAACTATCACCGACGATATTCATGACACTAATATCGTGTTTCAAAATATTCTCTTTCTCTTCATTGTAAATAAAAGTAAGGTTTCAAACAAATTCTGGAAGGAAGTCTGTAGCGGACCTGTTCCCAGGAAACCCCATAGCACCTACAGCCTTGAAATTTTGTACAAAATTGTTTCGAGCCCCAGGGTTGTGCACCTGGGGTTTTAATTTTTGAAATTCGAATTATTTTTTTTGGGATTAATTTTTTAAGCTCAAAAATCGCGTAAATTGCCTATTATTGCCTATTAAACGGGTGAAAATTACTTGCACATATTAATATTATGTATCGTTAAAAGGGTAGAATTTCCCGCGTTTTACGCAATTTATTTCAATGCTCTAACTTAAATACGGCGGGAGTTATTTGCGTTTTTAGCTGAAACTGTTTTAGGCTTAGCTAAAATTTAGGCACTAATTTCTTTAATAAATCTATCAGTAAAAAGCGAAGGAATTGTCCCACTTTTTTTTTCTTGACACCACTGAAAAGAGCGACTTCTTTTGCTCCAGATCTAACTCGACCTATGGTCGAAAAACTAAGATTCCATCTCCAAAGGAAAAAAAGTTACAAGCAGTTAAAAATCAAGTTCGAATAATCTCACATTCATTAAAATCATTGATGTTTTATTTGGCGTTGCCATAGTTACGTCTTTTCGATTCGCATGTTTATTCGCAACTCCAACAAACTATAGGGATCGCTGCAGCCACTGTCTAATGGCGGATGAAAAAGGTAAAACAAACGCACGCCGTAACATATAAATTGCTTCGAAGCTTAGTAAATGACAGAAATTTTTGTTCGTATGTATAATTTTTTTGTTCTTCATTCTTTTGAAAAGATATTCCGAAGTCTTTTGGTTATTCTGACCCATGTAGAAAGAGATGAGAAATCAAAAAGTATTACGGTAAGTAAAAAAATAATGCAAAACACACAGTAAGTTGTTAGAAGCAACCATTTTCACGATGTTGAGTTCGATATTCATAAATTATTGGTTCCCTTCGAACAACATTTTCATTTTGTATTTTTTTTCTATACATTAGTACTTATTATGTCCAGTTTCGTGATATTTCCGGCACTTATTGACATTTTTGTCACATAGTGCACTTACGTGACCGTAAGAATGTCAAGAATAACATTCAATACTAGATAATTTATTTCTATGACTATATATGATTGCATATCAAAAGAGGAAGATGATATTTCATTCTTTTATTTAGCTGGCGCAAATTATTTTATTTATGCAATTGAGTTAATTCTTGGAATCGGTTTACTAAAAAATTCTCTACTACTTAATTCTCGCTGTTTCATATGTTTCTATTTCTCGACTAAATGCTTAAATTCTGTCATGCTATGCTGAGTAAATCATCTACAAAATGCTCACAGATACATAGTGGCAATTCTGTTTTAAATAATGATGCATTTAATTCATTTGTCATTTATGATTTAACTGATAAGCGAAATCTTGTCAAGATACATTATTCTTTCAAACAATACTAAAACCATAACCCTAAGTTGTCGCACTATTTCAGAAATAAAAAATCCAATCCTTTATTTTTTTATTGCTCAAATTCTTAACGTTCTTTCTGGATTTTTCAATCCGTTCTGCGATAGATATTTTCAAGAATATTTATTTGCATACTGTCCACACTGTTAAAACTACAGGATGCATTCGGCACCTTTCAGGGGAGAAACGCTTGTTCACCAGCGGCACCCAATACGGAGCCGAAATCGCACCTCTAAATAGGGTGAAAAACAGGCACCTTTTAAAAACTAGACAGCCGGAGTGAAAAAAAGGATCCTTCGGAGAGAGAAATGGCACCCTTACTATAGATCCTCCTCCCCCCTCCCCCGTATTGTGTGCGTTTTTAAATACAGTTGTGTACCTTTTTTTTTTTTTTTTTTAGTTTTGTTTTGATTAATGATATTCTACGTTTTGGACATTTTTCACACTGAACTCGGTATTGGAAATGATTAAAACATGTAATTACAGCATTTGATCATATTTCAGAGTTTTCAACATAGTTAAGAAGTGCTCATAGCGTTAATTCATCTGATCGTGCTCTAACTCAGTGTTTCTCAACCTGTTTTGACCCACGGGCGCGGTAAAAGCAAATGAAAAACTTTGCGGACCGGTGAAATCTTTATCGTTTTCTTAAAGAATCATAAAATAAATAATATGAATAATAACTCTGGGGTCGTTAAAAGACATGTGAAAAAATTCAGGGTTCTGACGGTTTTTTTTAACAAGAAGTAATGTTAAAAATTAATAAAACAATAAATATCTACCCCTCCACTTGGTATCAAAGATCTGTCACAAATACGTTATAATTTAAAAACGAGTAATTATTTAAAACATGTGAGAAATTATACATTTACTAAAACATGACGTATTCCGAAAATGAAGCATAGCTGTACTTATGGATTATTTACATGATGAGCCAAAAATATTCAGGGATATTACAATTACGGAAGAACAAAATCGTTTCATAAACGTTAATCAAGAGTAACAAAATAAAATGTACATAAAGTTTTTCAACCAGTTAAATAAAAAACCAAAAGGAATTTCTAACGCTATCGAGCATCAACCGCTAACAGGAAATGATTCTAACACTTGAATGAGAAAGCAAAAAAAAAAAAAAAAGAGCTAGACAGATTTTTTTTTTCTCGCTAGCTTTCTGTTATAATTACGAAGCACAAGAAACATTTTTATTAAGGTTCTTTTGGTGATTAATAAAAGCTGCTTATCGAGTATTCAAGAAGGTAATGACAGATATTTTTAGTAGCGTTTTGAATGATGGAAATTTCACGATAGTAACAGTAAACGGGAACTAGAAGACTAACGGTTACTGAAAAGCAATAAATGCACTTTTAAACACTTAACTATGTTTGAAAGCCCTAAAAGCTACAAAGTGATCAAAAGCTGTACTTACTTGTAATTTCGGATAATTAATCCTAGAAAAGTTGTGTTTTAATCCAATAGTGTACTTCATTCAATGTGAAAGACACACAAACGCAATCATTATTTGTCCGCCATATTGAGGTGGTTGAATGTATGTCTAAGGCAAAAAGCGCATGCGCAATGAGTCTTTCTGCGATTGCATGCTGTTTTGGCTCCTCTGCTCTATTTTCTGGTCTGCATTGCTCCTTCAGGCACTATGCTTTCACCTTAGAGGGAATATTTTCACTCGTCTGGAACCCCTGGTTATAACAGTGCATTTCAGTTAGATGCTTAAGTAACAAGGTTATTTAAATCAATTGTGTGGAATTAGGTTAAGGAACAGCAGTAATTTTTCGGCATGGCCCTCGTGTCCAGCCAATGTTATTAAGTCCGTTTGTTTTCATCGAAATAAAAAACTAATATTTATGCAAATTCACTCAGAACAAGATAAATAAGATGAGTACTCACAGTTTTCTAGCAGATACAGTGACTCCCAAAAGTGTTCTTGCACTTTGAAAATTTTTAGTAAAACCAAAATAACGCGAAACTGAATTCGAATATGAAGTCCAATTTTTTTTCATGCCATTCCTATGTCATTCTAAATAAAACCCTGTATTCTTTTAAAAATATTGACGAATTTTCTTTTTGAAATGAGTCAAAAAACGAAGAGACAGAGAAATAATATGCCACAAAAGTCATCGTACACTCCAATATTTTCGAATAAATTCATGATTAAAAATATCATATGTCGTTTTTTTATTATTTTTGCATTGTGTTGACCCTTAAAGGTCATTTGGCCTTATTTTTTTTGTTTATTCCTTTAATATTCGGCTTATTACTTTAAAATGGCAGGTATTCGTAAAAAACCACAAACACCATTCGAAAGTTGAATTTTTTCCTCACAGTAGCGGCAAATTGGTTTGAAATGTCTCTAAACTAGTTAATTTATTCCATTCTATATTAAAGTGCTTGATAAAATGCTTTAAAGAAAAGAATCGGACCGAAAACAAGGTAAGGTAAAGGTCAACCGGCAAAGTTGACAAAGCGTGATCGGAGATTTACAGTTAAAAAAATTATGTAAACGATACATTTGAGTGCTGTAAAAGTTTCTGCAGAGTTAAATGAAAATTTTTACATTTCATTTTCACCTAGAATTGTTCGCCAAGTTTTCTGATTAGCTAGATTAAATGGGACCTCTTCCCGCAGAAATTTTCTTGGCCGTGCGAAAGACAGAAAGCTTACGCTTTTCGTCGCAAAATCAATGATAAATAAGCTCAAAACGTTTTGAAATTACGTCTTACTTACAGATAAACATAAATTGAACATTTCTGGTTAAATTTTTGTATAATTGTAAATAGAATTAAAAATGAGGAACTTAATCTTAAGAACTTAGTTGAACCAGTTAATCAGGACGTGGAAGACGTTCTTGTGTGAGGGTGCATATCATGCATATCAGCATCAGGACTTGGTAGTTTGGAATTTTTTGATGAAATAATAAATCATGATGTTCATTTGAATATTTTAAAAACCAATTTGCGCTAAAACTATGAGCTAAAAATTTGGTTATCGAAAATGGTTATCATTTTTAAATGTATGTCCATTACTCCTATGACCGCTGCTAGACTGTTGTCTAGGAACCCAGCCAGATGCAAAACTCTCTTCTGTTGATGCAAATGCAAAATACAATTGCGTTGACAAATGTTTTGCACTTTCGTAAGCAAAAAAGAGAAATTTCTGTAATTATACTTTTTTAAAGAAAAAAAAACCCCCTTCCCGATAAGAAATTTGCATGGAAAAGTCATTTAAAAACATTCATTTGGTATGTTCCATGGCAACATGCCAGAATTATTCTAAAAGGGATCTCATTTGTGACTTGCTGATTAAAACGTTTCTTGTGTTAGAACTCCTTTCTCAAAACTTCATCCATTGAGATACGAAATCCGTGTAATTTGCCCATTAATCCAACACATTTGCTTTACTTTGTTTAGGAGTCTGCAAGTCATTCCCCTGCCCTGCAATCATATTTGTCACTTGCTGTCTTCTAATTTTTTCTTTTTTAAACTGAGATAAGGTTTCTGGCGGCTCGCGGAATGAAAATCAGGTTTTTTAGAATGTTCGTTTGAATTTTCGAACTGAATAAATATAAGTTACTACGTTCGACGTGACAACTCTAAATCCTCAATTTGCAGTAACTTTCAGCTAAAGATTTCTTTAATGTTAAATTATGTTCAGGTTAACTCGAAAGGATTTTTTTTTTTTTGGAACCACAGTTCTTTGTTTTCAAATTTTTGTTTTAAAATTGCATTTTGACTTGCTTCGGAACACTAATTCAACCTGTGTCAGAATATTCTTTCAAACAATGGCAAGAACTATTTAAAGAAAAATAGATGTCGGAAAATGTTTGGATGCTTATCCTTTTAATAATTTGTTGGAAAAATTTGCCGTGAAATTTTTTTCGGGAAAATATACAATGTTTAATTTAGATGCAGTTGTTGTCAAAACGTGAGGGCGGAATATTTTTTTCAGTTGCTCGGTGATATAAAAAAAAAAAAAAAAAAAAAAAAAAAAAATTGAACTTTGACATCTTGAATTCAAATTATGTTTTTCGCAATCACGAGTGTATGTGTGTGTATGTAGTCGTGTGTGTTTGTGCGTGGGGGAGGGGGTTATCTTTGTTTGTGTGTGGGGGTATGTGTATGTGTGTGTAGGCATGTGTGTTTGTGTGTGTCTGTGTGGGTAGTTGTGTGTATGTGTGCTTGTGTGTGGGGGGAGGGTATGTGTAGGTGTGTGGAGGTATGTGTGTTTGTGTCTGTGCAGGCATGAATGTTTGGGTAATTGTGTGTAGGTGTGTGTGTGTGTGTATGTGTAGATGTCTGTATGTATGCGTGTGTGTATGTGCTTGTGTGTGTGTGGGTGTATGTGCGTGTGTGTGCGTGTATGTATGCGTGTAAGTGTAGGACATTGACGCAACCTAGAGACGGTTTTCGCTAGAGGAGCAGCATCGTGAGGCCGGCCGACCGTGGCGCTGGCAGAGGGAGGTGGTGGGAAAATAAAATCATAGGAAATCAAAACTGTCAAGTGAGAACAATAAGCAATCGTGATTGCTCAAAAAAAAAAAAAAAAAAAAAAATCCGATAAGCTAAAGAAAATCTTGTTGTTATTGTTGTTGTCTTCTGCCAGCTAGGCCGGCAGTTTGGTGTGCGCTGCTTCACTTTTCCAACTAGTAAAGAAAATAAAATTGAATATGTTTCATACAAATTAAAGTTTTCGGAATAAAAGATTGTAGCTAGGTTTTGAAACATTGTTTTCTATTTCTTTGAAACATTCTTTTCCCTTCCTTTCGAATTTCTATGACTATGTAGAGTTGATAGCGTCGTGTTTTTAAAAGTTATAACTATGCTTAAACTTCAGGGCATATTTTCAGATTTTGTGTTCCATCACATAAAAAGAACATTAATAAATCGTAATAGTTTAAAAGCTATTTCCTTATATGTGGCGTAATCATGAAAATATAAATTTTTTTCTAGTAAGAAACGTACACAATTGAAATAGTAAATACAAAACATCACTAAAAAAACTTCTTATGAATAGCTACATTTATTTCATAGATAAACTTTTTATTTTAAAGCCGACAAAGTAAAAATGACAAAAATAATTTAAATGTTGGTTCAAATATTTTTGGTATGAGGAATGATTGAGTAATATATGATTTAAAGGATGATTATTTATAACTAGAATATCGCCCGTCAACGTATGACGGGTGGAACTTGGTTCTACCATTGAAGGAAGAACTTGCCTGTTTGGTGATAGTTTGATAACAAAATTTTAACCCCAACTCCAGTAGGTTCACTCTTAACTCCAGTAAATAGCGTTCATTGTTGACCCCTTTTTCGTTTCTTCATTCACTTAAAATGACAGTCTTACCGGTAAAACAGTTAAATCATCGGATCCAGTTCAGCCTTGTCGAAATAAAGCATTTCCCTGCAAGTCAAAAATTAACAAAAAATATTATCAAATTATCATGCTAGGGCGCGAGTTTCTTTGTTGGTGACGTCAGGAGCGTTATGTGATCAGTGAATTGGCTAGTATGTACAAGAGGGTTATCGCGAAGTCATGAAGGTTGATGTTAGCACTTTTGGCCATTTGTAATTACATGTGAATGGGAAACGTGCTTTTCAATCTTGTGACAACAAAAAATTAATGCCGCGAAATTTATAGATTAAGCAAAAAAAAAAAAAAAAACATGGAGCGAAAAATTAATTTTTATTTTCCAAACGCTTAATTTTTAATTAATTTATTAAAATGTCCGATTTTGAAAATAAGGCGTGGTCTTTATGACGTCACAAGTTCGTGTTTTCCACTTTGACGCATCTCCACTGGCGCGCTGAATTCTTACGCTTGCTGTCTACCGCGTTTCCAGCTTATCATAATTCAGTAGCGGATTAAATATTGCGTTCTACGCTTGCTATCAACCGTATCGTTGCCAGAGCATGCGAGCAAAGATGCGAATTTAATATTGAGCTCCGCGCTAATGGCATTTCATCACTTGTGATGTCATGTGCAGAAGGGTAAAAAATGAAATTGCACCGTTTAAAATAATATATTAAACTTTGTCAAAATATTTAAAAAATGGTTAAATCCTATGTTTTTAAGCATGCTCTTTCAGAAAAAAATATTTTTTTAAATTTCAGAAACAACCCCTATTCTCAGAATTGTGCTTCAAACTATACTATTGGAAAAAAAAAAAAAAAAAGAGGTTCCACGGAAAATGTGAACATTAAAAAGGGTTCCACTTATTAACTGAATTAAGCAACGCTATTTTATATCATTCACCATCGGTGATGGGTCAACATTATTCGCGGAGAACAATCTTTACTAATAATAAAACTGAAAGTCTGTGAGGATCTCTGTCTATAAGGATCTCTGTGACGCGCATAGCGTCTAGACCGTTCGGCTGATTTTCATGAAATTTGGCACAAAGTTAGTTTGTAGCGTGGGGGTGTGCACCTCGAAGCGATTTTTCGAAAATTCGATGTGGTTCTTTTTCTATTCCAATTTTAAAAGCAAGATTCTCATGAGATGGACGAGAAAAAAACGAAATTATCATTACGTGAAACCGTGACCAAGCCAATTGGCGAGAAAATTCACCATACATTATATGTAAATATACAGGCGAACCAAAAGACCTTTAATTTTCTATTACGGGCAAAGCCGTGCGGGTACCACTAGTGATAAATAAATGAAAAGGCGCATAAAGAAATCCCTATCCGACCGGTTGGACGGTTAAAGTTAAAAAAGAAGAATTATAGAGAAGGGGAAAAAGATGCTCGGCATGAAGTTAAAGCATCTGACCTCCACCCAAAAGGTAAAACGAGATGCAGGCCAATGTTAAATCCTAACTTGAAAAAAAAAAAAGAATATGAAGTTATGGAAAACACGATTTAAGAACACGCGGAAGTGCTTTAGAAGTAATTAACTTTTTTTTCTGCTTGTTGTCCGTAGGAATTAAGAGATCAGCTGTCAAATTAATTGTGGGACCGATGAGCTGATGTGTATTTTCAGTGATAAAGAAGTTTTTTCTTTTTTTATTAGATCGCGTTTTGCCTTTGCGTGTAAAATGGTAGTTCAAAATAATAGGTCAATCAGCTATCTTTTAATGATTTTCGAAGACTTTTAAAAGTTCTTTTGCTTTATTGAAAGTTTTATAAAATCTGTTCAGATATATCATTTTTTCTCAACCATTGCAAGTTTTGTTTTGTGTATGTGTGTGTGTTTTAATAATCAAATGGAAATTATTTCTTTGGAAAAAAGTTTTGATTATCACTTTGCACAATGTAAAAGGGTAAGTAATAATTAAAATGGTAAATGAAAATAACTGTTAGTGCTAATAATGCCTCGCAGTGTTAATAATAACCGAAATAACTGACAAAAATGAAAATTTATTCAAACCATTTGAACTTTGACGTCTTAAATTCAAATTACGTTTTTTGGAATCACGAATTATGATAGGACCCTACTTGTTGGGTTTCTTGTTTCTACTAAAGGAATGGAATGGAAATGTTTAAGAAGTTTGCACCGTCATATTATGACTGATAATTTTCTGGAATAGATGAATTGAGGCATATCCATAAAAAAAAAGAGATGGTGATTAGGTTGCAGTAATAAAGATAAAAATGTTATGGCCGATATCTACCTGTACACTTATCATATATATATTTTACAACGTGCAACGTTATGTATTTTTATTTCTTATCAATCTTAAATGATGGAAGTTAGTAATCTGGAAATTTACATTATTAATTTTTAGATGAAGTTTTGCTGTTTAAGTTTTTCTATATAAGTGTTTTTCCTGGGGAAAAAAAATAAATAAATAATTTGAATTTTGACATCTTGAATTCAAATTATGTTTTTCGCAATCACGAGTGTGTGTATGTAGGCGTGTGTGTTTGTGTGTGGGGGGTATGTGTGTTTGTGTGTATGTGTATGTGTGTAGGCATATGTGTTTGTGTGTGCAGGCATGAATGTGTGGGTCGTTGTGTGTATGTGTAGGTGTGTGTATGTGTAGGTGTGTGTATGTGATTGTGCGTGTATGTGTTTGTGTGTTTAGGTGTATGTGTGTATGTGTTTGTGTGTGCATGTATGTGTGTACTTGTCTATGTATGCGCGTGTGTGTAGGATATGGATGCAACCTGGAGACGGCTTTCGCTATAGGAGCAGCATCATGAGGAGCCGGTCGACGGTGATGGTGCGGAGGGTGGCGGGGGGAAAATAAAATGATAGGACATCAAAACAGTCAAATGAAAGCGATAAGCAATTGTGATTGCTCCAAAAAAAAAAAAAAAAAAACTCCTTTTTTTTGAAGTAACGTTTGCTTGAGTTGAATTGAGTCCTGAAAAAAAAAATGAAAAAAAAAAAAAAAAAAAAAAACACAGACGATTTGTAACCATGATAACGAAAATTTTGCTCTCTTAAATAGACATTAAAAATAACCGTCCCTATGGTGATCTGAAAAATTAGAGCAATATAAACTTTGGTCAAGTGAGGAGAATAAGCAATTCGTGATTGCTCAATTATATTTCAAAACACCTTCTATTGTAAAATACATTGCTGTCCCTTTATTTACCGTAATTTTGAAAATAAATTTCCACTTTGTTCATTTTGAAAAACGTAATTATTTTTACTATTTCACTTTGCCCCACATTCCTTAACTTACAATTTAAAATGAAAACCCGATTGTGCTCAAAACACTTTGTTAAAAATTATGCAAATACAAAGAACAATTACACAGCTAACGTAAATTCTTTTGCATGTTGGCCAAACAGAGATGCAGTAAGAATCGTAATTTCAACTTTGCTTGTTCTAAAAAAAATTCAGAAAGACAAATTGTCGTCTGTGCAGAGAATAGCCAGACCCCTATTCAAATGTTCTTTTCCAAAAATATCTGCGACGAATGCCTAGTGGGACGGGCAAATATTGGTCATGCAGGTTATATAGAAAGCGGAGATGTTTCCCATTCGGCTTTGAAAATGCATGAAAAGTGGGAAAAGTAAATAGAAAAGAATTTGAATTTCAGATGCAGTCGGAAGAAAGTCGCCTTCTGTTGTGGAGATCCTGACGCTTTTAAAGAGCTTGGAATTGGGATGAAGGACCCTCGGTTTAATCTTTCGAGAATGGAAAAGTCGGTTTCTTTCTTTCTTTTTTTTTTTTGTGGGATAGTTTTGGAAATGGTTTTGGAGCCTGTTTACGTCTGGAATTCAAATAAACTGCGGTCATGCAACTAAGAAATTTTTGATTAATGTGTAATCTCATTTAAAATCTTTAACAGCGTTTTAAAATTATTATTTGCTGTAAAAATTACTTCAATTATATTCTGTAGCCGATACTGGGAGCAAACCCGGATTTAGAGACGGTCATTGCCTTGAGTTAAGGCCCCTGTAGCGGACGAGCCGACGCATCCACCATTTTGGAGCAAACTTGATCCAGTGCTTCGCAGCGATAGCATTGCAACTGATGTTAACATTTCTTTAGCACATGTTACATTAAGTCAAATGGTTGGCTGTTTGGCTGTTAATTGTGCAAACAGCTCCAAGAAAGGATTTCAGCTTTTCAGTTTTTCTGCAGATGCAGAAAGGGGAAAAAAAAGGAAAATTAATAGCCGACGAAGTGACTGGCAGCCTGGAAATGGAGTTCGCTTATGTGAGGTTAATATCGATTTATTTTTCACGATTTTACTATCATTACGTTATAAATGCTCTGAAATCTTTGCTTACATGATGCAGGGAATGTCTTTTATTCTGTACTAGTGGTACCCGCACGGCTTTGCCCGTAATAGAAAAATTAAAAGGTCTTTTGGTTCGCCTGTATATTTACAAACAATGTATGGTGAATTTTCTCGCCAATTGGCTTGTGCCCATGTTACGGTTCCACGTTATGATAATTTCGTATCTCGCCAATTGGCTTGTGCCCATGTTACGGTTCCACGTTATAATAATTTCGTAATTTACTCGTCCATCTTATGATATTTTTGTTCTTAAAATTGGAATAGAAAAAGAACCACATTTTAGAAAAATCATTTCGAGGTGCACACCCATATGCTACAAACTAACTTTGCCAAATTTCATGAAAATCGGCCGAACGGCCTAGGCGCTATGCGCGTCACAGAGATCCTGACAGACAGAGAGACTTTCAGCTTTATTATTAGTAAAGAGTAAAGATAAAGATAAAGATTTCCCTGTTATGCGATAAGTACGCTTGCTCCTGCTTGCTCCAATATGGCGGATACGTCGGCCTCTCCAGTTGTAGGGGTTCTATCCTTGGGTTATTACAGAGAGCCTAAAACTGCGTTTTGGGGAGTTATGTTTCGAAATATTCGCCCCCGACTCCTTATTAGAGTCTCAATATTGCACTTATGATGCGCTTACTATAATATCCCCCACTAAAACCGTAAACTGGATCGGCCTCTTATTGGACGAATTTCGGTTATGGAGGTTTTTAAAACTTTGAGTTAATAAGTCCTTAAATTTTGGTCGCCAGTTGTTAAAGGTTGACTGACAAAACTGCTTTCCGCCGATCCGCACATTAGGTTCCATCGGATACCAAATTAAAAGGCTTGCAGTCAAAAAATTTTGCTTAATATTAAGAGTTGACAAAAACCTGCATAAATAAAACTGGAAGCTTCCCCAGTATTAGAAAGTAGATTCGATATTTCTGATTTCGAGCTTCACTAGTTATACTACTACCAGCTTGGCGTTATATGGGCAACTTAGGGACAAATTTGGCGGCAAAAAATATGCCAAAATTCACTCGATATTTGCGATATTTATCAGTACTCACATAGAAACACCGTTAAAAGTGTCGGTAAATGTAAAAAAAGAAAAAAAGAAGAAGAAAAAAAAAACACCTTCCGTAAAAGTTTTTAATGCAGTCACGAAAATGTTTTTTTTTTTTTTTTTTTTTTCCCGTTCTAAGCCTTTATCATACTGTATTTTTGCTGAAAGTTGTTTACCATACTTTTCTATGTGTAGGAAAGTATTGAAAAAAAAGAAGCATTACTTCTAACAAGCGTATATCAGCACATGCACCTATTTTTTTGAAATATAAAATACACGTTCTATTAAATAGTGTGAGGTTCATCACAAATGTAATTTTTAATATATCAATAAAATTTAATGATTATTGAAATGCGTAATGCACTGTCTTTTTAATTTAACACGTAATTATTTTTAAAAGCATTATTTGTTTGATGTGCGTAATTTTACACAAAATGCTTTGTGAATAAATGAAAATAATAAATTTGGAATTTTCTGTACAAAATTTGGAAAGGATAAACAATAAATAATATTATAGACTTAAAACTCAAGACATTTTCATCTTGGAATCGTTACGATTTAACTTTGAAGCGTGCAATTAAAAATTTTGCTGTTAATAAACTCCAGTCAAAACTTTCTTTAGTTTTAAATTCTTTTAGGAGTTATTTTCAATAATAATGATTGAAAATAAATATTTATTCGATTTTTATTTCCATTTTGCAAACATTAACTGCGTAAGATAAATTAAAATGGAAAAAAAAGCATAATAAATTGAATTGAATAATTGTAAAGCTAAAAGAAATAATTTTAAAACATTCAATTCCAGTTCTCTTATTCTATTTTGCAAAGTAGAGAATACCAGTTCCTTTCGCGAAAGACGTGTTTTCGTCTGTTGTTATTTCCAGTTAAACTCTTTAATGGTAGTTCCTGTTTTTGCTAATGACATTGTTCACACGTGGCGTCATTTCCAACTAGAAGGAGACATTCTAGTCTTTCGAGTTTTATTTTCAAACTAATGAAGCACAAAGTTTAATTCTGTAAAAGAATCGACGGCTTACTCACAACATTTGCATCACAATTATTTTGGTGAAGAGTAGCTTTAAATTGCGTTCATTACTGATGTAATCGTTTTTCAGAGTAATTTAAAATTTCCTTTGAAAACTTAAATTTTTTGATTATGAGATTGAAAAATTACGTTTCATATTTTACTGTGTAGTGATTGTAGGTAGAGAGGTTTTTTTTTCTAGATGTGAAAATACTCCTCAACATTTTAAAGGAGTAATATTCCTTTTGAAGGAGTGAAATACAGATCATATATTATGTCAAGACCATAAAATTTATAAATTCCTTAAAAAAAACCCCTTTAACTTTCTGAAGATTAAATGGAAGGTGACAGAGAAAGAAGAGATATTTATTATTTAGAATTGTAACGTTTAGGATACATTTGACTTTTGTATTTAAAAATAATAATAACAAAACATTCATGCAATATTTAAAAAATTGCAATTGCACCCCTCTCCCCTTCCCACATTTTCAACGATGCTAAGTTTTGTATTAAAATACAACGCGTGAAATAATTACGATTGACTAACAGGGCCGCAGAGAGTCTAGGCGGGCCTCTTGTCAGTTATGCCGCCGGTTAATTTTTATTTTTTCGTTTTTTAAAATTATTTATTTATTTATTTATTTATTTATTTTTATTATTCCCCCCCCCCCAGAGCTACTCCCTTCTCGAGGTAAGGGACTCACCCTCATTAAACTTTTCGTCCTTGTTGTCACTACACTCTCATTTAAGGCTTACAGTTAAGTGGTGGGGTGTGTGCAGAGAAAAGTTATGTCGCCGGGCACTAAAAAAAAAAAAAAGAAAAGAAAAGGGGGGAAATAAAAACAAAAAATTAAAAAAAAAATTAATTTGAATTTTGACGTCTTGAATTCAAATTGTGTTTTTCGCAATCACGAGTGTGTGTATGTAGGCGTGGGGGGGGGGGGTATTTGTGTTTGTGTGTAGGGTGTGTGTGTGTGTAGGCATGTGTGTTTGTGTCTGTGTGCTGCCATAAGTGTGTGGGTAGTGTGTGTATGAATGTGTGTGTGAGGGGGGGTATGTGTATGTGCGTGTAGGCATATGTGTTTGTGTCTGTGTGCAGGCATGAATGTGTGGGTAATTGTGTGTATGTGTAGGTGTCTGTATGTATGCGTGTGTGTTTGTGTATATGTGTGTACGTGTTTGTGTGTGTGTATATGTGTGTGTGTGCGTATGCGCGTGTGTGTAGGACATAGATGCAACCTGGAGACGGCTTTCGTTATAGGAGCAGCATCGTGAGGAGCCGGTCGACGGTAATGGTGCGAGGGTGGCGGTGGGAAAACAAAATGATAGGAACTCCAAAAACAGTCAAGTAAAAGCAATAAGGAATCGTGATTGCTCAAAAAAAAGGAAAGGGGGAAAAGAAGAAAAGGGGGGAATAAAAGGGAAAAAAGAAGTAAAAGAAAGGGGGGGGGGAGCATGAAAACTACTTACTGGAAAACAATTCACTCTATTTTAAGTGCCACAATAGTAAAGAACAAAAAAGTAAATTTTACTATCTGTACACTCCTTTCCCTCTTTCCTTTTCTTTCTTTATTTCTTTTTTTATGTCCTTCTTTTCTTCTTTTTTTAAAATTTTATTTATTTATTTATTTATTTTGCTTCAGTGTCGCCCCCCCCCCCCCCACCAAGGCCCGTGTCTCTAATTTCCGACTAGGCTGACATGGCCTCTTGTCAGGCCTGACGACTAAGCTGTGCTACGGAGTCGGAGCTGGAGTCGGGTTGATTTAGAGGGTAAAGGAGTCGGAGTGGAGTTGAGAGTCGATGGTTTAAAATTTCAAGAATAGGAGACAGTCATTTTTCCTCCAAGTCCGCCACTCCTCCAGTTTTTGCGGAGTTGGAGTCGGATAGATTTTGGGGTAAAAATGTTGGAGTCGTCATCAAAGACTGTAGAATTTCCGGAGTCTGAGTTAAAGCAGGAGCCAGTCGTTTCCTCTCCTACTCTGCAGCCCTAAGACGAAGTTTTTGAGGAGTATTTTCGATTTTCAATGCGTGAAATAAGGCTTGCAGGGGTGCTAAAATATATCTCATAGTAGATGATGAATTTATGAGACATATAAATAAGCCGTTAAGAGCAAAATTGGTGCAAGTGAGTGAAACAAGATTTTGGGTAACTGAACGGTTTAGTTTTCACTCTTGCGCAAAATACTAATGCTATTCCGTTTAACGATGACTGTCTTTCGGCAAAATAGTTGAACCCAGATGTACACCACCTTCACATGAAGTAGAATGACGTTAAGAGTAATATCTCTTGATTTTAATCGGTGATCTCCAACTTGCGGCCTGCGGGCCACTTGCAAAACTTGCTTTTTCAAACTAAGAGGAATCTTATTTCGAAACTTGGGTTTGATTATACGCGGTTTAAGATTTGAGGTCATTAATTTGTTTTACGCGGGTGAGTTTTGATTTTGCGCGGGTGCGGCTTTGAAACAGATAAAGATTTCGCCTCTTTTAAATTCCAAACTCCTGAGATAGCAGATAACATTCAAATAAACTGCGTTTTGGCATACTAACAATGGGGTGGTTTCCTTCAGTCAAAAGTACTACTTTTAGTCATTAAAATGGATAGAAGGAGCAAAAAAAAAAAAAAAAAAAAAAAAAATACATGGACCCAGAAAATACTTTTATTTTAACAACAGTTATTTTTTAATTAGTTTTTATAAATGTTCGATCTTTCAAACAAGGCATGGTGTTGATGACGTCACAAATGATGCAATTTGGCGCATCTTTCTATTGCGTTTCCACGTTATGATAATCAAGAAGCGAATTCAAATTGTGCTCTACGCTTGCTATCAACCATATCGTTGCCAATACACGTGAGTAAAGAAAGATGTGAATTAAATATTTTGTTCTATGAATGGCAACATTGAATGGCATTTCATCGTCTGTGATATCACACGACAGAAGTGTAAACAATGAAAGCGCTCCGATTTAAGTATTTTTTTAAAAATATTAAACTTAATCAAATTTTTTAAAAAATGGTCAGATCCTATGTTTTTAAGCATGCTCTTTCAGAAAAAGAAATACTTTTAAAATTTTGGAAACGACTCCATTGAGCTTGGACTTCTTTAGCCATTTGTTGTGATTGGTTCCAGAGCTCTTTCCAGAAGTTCAGTTACTAAACTCACACAATTCAGAGCTCACTGGAAGAAGAGATTTTTGATGTGACAAAGTAGAACGAAATCAACGAAGATACCGACATCCATGACACACAACCAAAAACATTCACATTAATGTAACGTGAGGGATCATAAATGCGATAATTCTCTACAAAGAACTACAGAGAAAAATGATTAATAACCGCCAAAAAAACTATCATAACTTTGTATTGTAATACCGGACCATAAATGCGATACCGGTATTCGGTATTATTTAAAAAGTGATACCGGAATACCGGTATTAATACCCGTATTTGAAATTTCTCAAACAATTATCGAAAACAATAATTCGTTGCCATATTTGAAAATTTTCAAAAATCGTATAGCTATTTATGAAAACGTATTGTGAATAAATATAAAATGAAGGCACAAAAACGATAAAATAAGAAATACAATTTATATACTGCATGGGGTTGTTTCCTTCAGTCAAAAGTACTACTTTTAGTCACTGAAATTGATAGAATGAGTAAAAAAAATAACATGGACCCCGGTATTCATAATTTCTGGGCTTGCGAAAGATTAATTTTGAGCAGTGGATACACAACGTGTTTTTGCCAAATGCTCTATGCTTGTTTGTTTATGCTTAAAAAGGGCAAAATGTCTTGAATTACATATTTTTTGAACTCCTTGGGTTTTCTGTTAATAAGCTTTCAGGAACTCTGAAACTGTAACATAAATTGAATTAAAGGGCTGTCTATAAAGTATGTTACAAACTTTTGAACAAATCCCCCCCCCCTCCTCCTTGTTACATGTAACGCTGTTCAACATGAGCATATTGTTATAAACAACGCGTGATGTCACACTTCTTGTTATCCCCTCCTTCCCCCTGTCACAAAACTGTCACATTGATTTCCTAAAAGAGCATACTTAGCAAAATGTTGATCTAAATTTAACATATATGAGGTTTTAAGTATTAAAGAAAGTTGTTTAAAATGGTCATTCTATGAAACGTTTTTTGAAAAATATTACTTTGTCATCAATTAATGCTTTTTAAAATAATTTTTCAAAAGCCTAAAATGATGAACAATTAAAGCCCCCCCCACACACACACAAGAAATCATTTAGCAGCAGAAAAAGCTAAAAATGGGAAAGTAGCCGAATTCCAAAAAAAAAGGCTGTTTAGATATTGAATACATTTTTTGATATACAACATACAGTATTCATGATGTATCATTCATTCTTTAATTAACGTTTTTCAAGTTGAATTCCTGTGTATTTTTCGAGAGTGCCCACCGAAGGGGGGGGGGGTCGGAATCATAGTCTCATAGTAATGATAGCTTTTCAACGGCTATAGTTATAAATAACTGTGCCCTTGAAATTTTAAGGGAGATGGAGATGTTTTTTTTTTTTTTTTTTTGAAGGTTTCATAATTGAAGGGGGTAGGGCACCGTCTACTTTGGGGATGGCACCCAAGCATTCACGTCTTTTTAAAAGCATAAATTTTCTCAGCTAAGTTAACATTAATAATCTGGTATTATGTACTTTAATTTGATGTTATGTCTTTGAAACATATTGCAGTCCTGTTTCCCGTTTACTTAAGTAAAAATGTTTATTTATTTTTTAAAATTTCATTTAATTCTTATTCAAATACAATAGTAATAT
This sequence comes from Uloborus diversus, assembly GCF_026930045.1. Lineage (NCBI taxonomy): Eukaryota > Metazoa > Arthropoda > Arachnida > Araneae > Uloboridae > Uloborus > Uloborus diversus. Next base: position 15,651,968 of record NC_072736.1, on the reverse strand, counting down.
TATTTTTTGTTTTGATTTAATTGTAAAATGAAAGTTCATTTATTTATTTGAATACTTCTTAAGACTTAATGTTTCAATACAATATACGAGTACTTAAAATGCGATTAGTTAAAAAACAATTTCTAATGAAAAATAAAACTGTGTTATTTATCACTTTGTTTTAACATGATTGTAAAATAAAATCGTGTTTAGTTATTTGAATACTTTGTAAGACTATGAATTAAGCTCAGTGTATTTTTTTAATGTATGATTATCTGTTCCTTTTTATGTTTTCAAATGAAAAAGTAGATTTTGGTAATGCTACTTGAATAACAGAAGACAATAATAAATAAACCAAAATAGTTTTATTTAACCAAAATATTAATCGAAGTGCTCCCTTCCCAATATCATTGTGGATCGACAAACGATGACGTCATTTGCTAGTTGGATGGCCTTTTTATCTCGAAGGCCTCGGAAGGGAGCACTTCGATTAATATTTTGGTTAAATAAAACTATTTGGTTTATTTATTATTGTCTTCTGTTATTCAAGTAGCATTACAAAATCTACTTTTTCATTTGAAAACATAAAAAGGAAACAGATAATCATACATTAAAAAATACACTGAGCTTAATTCATAGTCTTACAAAGTATTCAAATAACTAAACACGATTTTATTTTACAATCATGTTAAAACAAAGTGATAAATAAACACAGTTTTATTTTTCATTAGAAATTGTTTTTTAACTAATCGCATTTTAAGTACTCGTATATTGTATTGAAACATTAAGTCTTAAGAAGTATTCAAATAAATAAATGAACTTCATTTTACAATTAAATCAAAACAAAAAATAATATTACTATTGTATTTGAATAAGAATTAAATGAAATTTTAAAAAAGAAATAAACATTTTTACTTAAGTAAACGGGAAACAGGACTGCATTATGTTTCAAAGACATAACATCAAATTAAAGTACATAATACCAGATTATTAATGTTAACTTAGCTGAGAAAATTTATGCTTTTAAAAGACGTGAATGCTTGGGGTGCCATCCCCAAAGTAGACGGTGCCCTACCCCCTTCAATTATGAAACCTTCAAAATAAAAAAAAAAAATAAAAAACATCTCCATCTCCCTTAAAAATTTCAAGGGCACAGTTATTATAACTATAGCCGTTGAAAAGCTATCATTACTATGAGACTATGATTCCGACCCCCCCCCCCTTCGGTGGACACTCTCGAAAAATTACACAGGAATTCAACTTGAAAAACGTTAATTAAAGAATGAATGATACATCATGAATACTGTATGTTGTATATCAAAAAATGTATTCAATATCTAAACAGCCTTTTTTTTTGGAATTCGGCTACTTTCCCAATTTTAGCTTTTTCTGCTGCTAATGATTCTTGTGTGTGTGGGGGGGGGGGCTTTTAATTGTTCATCATTTTAGGCTTTTGAAAAATTATTTTAAAAAGCATTAATTGATGACAAAGTAATATTTTTCAAAAAACGTTTCATAGAATGACCATTTTAGCAACTTTCTTTAATACTTAAAACCTCATATATGTTAAATTTAGATCAACATTTTGCTAAGTATGCTCTTTTAGGAAATCAATGTGACAGTTTTGTGACAGGGGGAAGGGAGGGGATAACAAGAAGTGTGACATCACGCGTTGTTTATAACAATATGCTCATGTTGAACAGCGTTACATGTAACAAGGAGGAGGGGGGGGGGATTTGTTCAAAAGTTTGTAACATACTTTATAGACAGCCCTTTAATTCAATTATGTTACAGTTTCAGAGTTCCTGAAAGCTTATTAACAGAAAACCCAAGGAGTTCAAAAAATATGTAGTTCAAGACATTTTTGCCCTTTTTAAGCATAAACAAACAAACATAGAGCATTTGGCAAAAACACGTTGTGTATCCACTGCTCAAAATTAATCTTTCGCAAGCCCAGAAATTATGAATACCGTTAACTTAACCACAATGTGTGCATAAATATCATAAAACCTAAAGACAACAGTGAAAAAAAAAACCATATTTTTTAATTTACGCACAGAACCAGCTTGTTTGAATAACATTGCAGGGGCGTAGTTGGGGGGAAATGTTTAAGTATCGAACCCACGACCTCCGGCGTTCAAATCTAATCTTTTATCTCAGAACTACGGAAACCCATCAAGGAATGTTTTTTGATCAAAATAACACATGCTAGCGTATAAAACAATTTAATCGAAACCGAAAATATAAGATTAGTTCAGTTAAAAGCCTGTTTCAATAAACTTGTTTACATTTTTACTGAATATCAACACCAAGTTACGCTTCTGATAGCAACAAGTATATTCGCAGAAAATTTTGACATATGTATATTGTTAGTTTGGAAAATCCATTTCGAATAAATGCGTGTTCAAAGTTGAAAAAATAAAGAAATAAAAAGTTGCAAGTTAACCGTTTCAAATATTAAAGCAGTATGCTGAAATTACAAATTACAGACAAAGATATCGGAAAGGAAAACTGACAATTGTTTGTGTAATGGAGGAAAACTTAAGAAATCTTAACTGCATAAAATGTAAATTTGTTTATCTGAGAAAAGAGTACTTACCTCCGAACTTTAAAATTTATTCCATGAGGCGTCCAGCTTTTTGCTTTACATGCAGGTTGTTCGGCAGCGGAACTCGCTGACTCACTTTTCACTCAGCAGATACTTAAGATTTATATTATACATATATTTTTTAATTGCCTCTACATTCCGGTACGTGGGAAGGAAGAGATAAATCCAACAGAATTGTATTCAAAAATGTGCATCCGAAGTTACATATTTCCTATTTCATCTATATCAGAGGTCCCAACCGGTGGTTCGCGAACCCCCAGGGGTTCGCGAGGTGCAGGAAGGGGGTTCGCGAAAATTTCGGTGGAATGGCGGATTTTTCCTAATTTGGTAAAAAATTATAAAATATTCAATTTGCACACAGTTACTAATTTTTTTTTTTAATTTGAAAACGCGCCAGACTCTTGTATTAAGCTCAAAAAAAAAAAAAAAAAAAAAAAATCATTCAGCGGTTTTTATAATCTTGGTTAAAAAGAAATTTTCTCATTTTTTTTCGATAGACAACAAAAAGAGACATCCTTCCTTCTTTATTGCGAGGCGCCATGCAGAAACGTTGTATTAAGCTGTGGCGGGGATCGCGATGACCTTAAAAAGGCGCCATCGCGTGGAGTCAATCAAACAATATACATAATATACATATGTTGAAAAAAATAAAGAATTCTCAAACAATGCATCATAGGGGTATTATTTCTAATCTGGTTGAAATATAACTCGGGAATTTCCGTCGAATTCAGTCATCGAATAGCAGACATGACAGCAAAAGGCTCCAAACTTAAAATTTATTACTGGATTTTACCCCATCTGTTCGTTTTCAAAAATATATAACATCAGCATGCTCATAGTTCTGGGGAAATAGTTGTTAACAGATGTATTTAGAGATACTTTAGAGATGCTTGAAAACAAGTGATTTTGTTTGCAATTGTTTTTGCTACGTGAACTTGCTACTCTGTTTGTGAAGTTATAATCGTGTTGGTAATTTTTATGATTTAATAACTTTCTGCTGTTATGGCTCGATGGTTGAAAACTGGTAGTTTGGTTGAGCGACAAATGGACAAGCAGGCAATCGATCAGTGGCGTAGCTAGATCCGACTTTCGGGGGGGGGGGGTTACTTCTTTTATATATATATATATATATATATATATATATATATATATATATATATATATATATATATATATATATATATATATATATATATATATATATATATATATATATATATATATATATATATATATATATGTATGTATAATCGCTTGGATTTTTTTTTCCTTTTCTTCCTTTTTTTTTCTTTCTCTTCTCTCTTCTTTTTATCTTTTTTTTTGAGACTAACTTTTCGGGGGGGGGGGTTTGTCCCCAAACCCCCCCCCCCCTTAGCTACGCCCCTGCAATCGATCAACCCTCAACATCAGCAGTAACTTTCGAATCAACACAGGATATTGAAATAGATAGCTGTAATGAACTGCCGCCTCCCCGACTAAACAGAAAAGTAAACTAGGGGAGAAAAAAGGAAAAAAGCGAAAATATTACAGTGACTATTTACAAATGGGCTTTTATTTTACTGGAGAAGAGTCTGAACCTAGACCGCTTTGTCTTCTCTGCAACGAAGTTCTAGCGAACAGCAGTTTGAAACCGTCACTTCTGAGAAGACACCTCGAAATAAAGCATCCGACACACAAGGACAAACCTATCGAATATTTTAAAAGAAAATTGGAGTATAATAAAAAGTGTAGCGTCTCTACGTTCCTGTTAGAATCCAACGAAGATGGTAAAATGGCCCTTGAAGCTTCATATCGAGTCAGTTATAGAATTGCAAGATCTAGACAGCCACATACAATTGCAGAAAATTTAATTGGACCGTGTGCTAAAGATATTGTTAAATGTATGCTGGGAGAAAAGTCAGCAAAAAAAAATTGACCTGGTTCCGCAATCAAACAACACAGTATCACGCAGAATTACTGATTTGGCAAGTAATGTGGAGAAAGAACTTGTGAATAGAATAAAAGAGAATAATTTTGCGATCCAGCTTGATGAGTCGACTGATGTAGCAAACGCTGCAATATTACTTGTCTATGTTAGGTATATTTTTAACGATACAATTAAAGAAGATGTACTATTTGCAAAACCTTTGAAAACCAACACAACTGGAGAAGCAATTTTCGAACTGGTCAACAGTTACTTTGAAGAAAATGGAATAGATTGGTCTTTGTGTGAGGGTGTGTGCACGGATGGTGCAAAATCAATGACAGGAAAATTTGTTGGCTTTGTGGTGTGAGTAAAGAAGATCAACGAGAAAATTGAATGGACTCATTGCTGCATTCATAGACAAGCATTAGCATGTAAGCGTATTCCCGCAGAATTATCCGCTACTTTGAATGATGCGGTAAAAATTGTAAATTTCATAAAATCACGTGCCACAAACTGCCGTCTATTTCACGCGCTTTGTGAGGAATTGGGAAGCCTTCATGTTACTTTACTTCTTCACACAGAAGTTAAAGTGCTTTCCCGTGGCAAAATTTTGACACGCTTATTTGAATTGAAGTCAGAAGTCCAAGCATTTTTTGTTGATCATCCATTTCACTTGTCCACTTGCATATTCGATCCTCTTTGGATGCAAAGGCTTGCATATTTAGCTGACATCTTTTCAAAATTAAATGAATTAAATCTATCCTTGCAAGGTGCAGTTGTTAATATTTTCGTTGTATATGATAAAATTGAAGCTATGGTAAAAAAATTGAATTTCTGGATCCAATGCCTGGAAATGGGTGAGTTTTCTTGTTTCACTTCTCTTAGTAGTTTTTTATCTGAAAACTTAATGAAACTTGATGAAAGCGTTAAAAGAAATGTATATGAACATCTGCAACATCTTGAACTAACTTTTGACGAGTATTTTCCTAATAGGCGTAACGTCCCTCTCTCAAACAACTGGATACGCAATCCTTTTGAAGGAAATCCATGCTTTGAGAACACCCTGACATTACCTGAAAAGGAAATGCTCATCGAGTTATCCTGTGATAATTCATTGAAAACTACCTTTAAAGAGCTCTCGTTAATTGACTTCTGGCTCAGTGTAAGAAATGACTATACCGTTTTGTCCAAAAAAGCAATTCGAATTTTATTACCATTTTGTACAACATATCTGTGCGAGAAAGGATTTTCCTCCTATACTTATCTCAAAGATAAATACCGAAGCAGATTGAATGCAGAGCCTGATTTAAGACTCAAACTGTCAGACATTGAACCAAACTTTCAGTTTCTTTGTTCCGTCAAACAGCCACAAATATCGCATTAAGGATTTTTTCCCCAATTTAAAGTATGCTTAAAAATAGTTGGTTTATAAAACTTCTTGTTTATAATTTTTCTTGTAGATGTAGTTTTAACTTTTTATTAATGTTTGCACTTAATGATATTTTACAATTATATTTTTGTTTATTGCAATCAAATGCTGCAAAAAATGGAAAGCAAACATGCTGTTTTTTTATTGTTTCTTACATGTTACTAATTTCAACATTCAGGGGGTTCGCGAACTTTTTTGCCTGTTCCAAGGGGTTCGCAAAGAGAAAAAGGTTGGGAACCGCTGATCTATATCAACCAGAGCAAGCAACACTACTGGTAAACTGCACTGTTTTTAAGTTTCGCGCCAAGTTCAAAGATCGACTACTGGTGGCGTAACGAAGCGGGGGGGAGGGGAGTTGTCTGGCCTGTTATCACGTGGGTCTCGGTACGATAAGGCGCGAACTAATATCCAAATTGGCGCGAATTTCAAGACTCTTCCACTGCAATGGCAGCATCAAATCTATCGAAGCACACATTTTATGTTACTAAAAACCACATCGAAATAATTTTGGATTTTATGGAAGCAAATCCAAGCTTGCATAAAAATAAATTATCGGAAGAATTTACAAAGGAAGAAAGAAAGAAAAAATGGACCGAACTCGCCCATCTTTTGAACGCCGAGGGATCTGGAACAAAAACCATTGTCAAATGGCAAAAGGTAAGTCATATTTTATGCATATTTCAACATTACAGTGTCTAAAAGTTCAAAATTAAATGTAAAATATGTTGATTTACAACATAACACCATCTATATTAGTAAGAACGTCTTGTATGAAATATATTTTCCCGAGTATCTTTAATCAAAAATAATAATAATTAGAGACGTACCGAGTACTCGGCCTTTCACTACTCGGCCGAGTACGGAGTACCAATTATGTTTTAAGAAGAACCACCGACACATACGTAATGCATTTTGAACTTATTGGAATAGTAATATAGACCTCCATGTCCATATAATAGTTTTTAAAACAAAATTCTAGCTGAAATTTAACTGTGCATTATTTAAAAGATTTTGTTTGTGTCAAAAATTTTAGAAAAAAGTTATTTTTAAAATTAAAAATAAACATAAATAAAAGTTATGATTAATCAAGTTGGAATTAAAACAATTTATACCAATCTATTATAGTTCTAGTCCGCTAAACATAAATAATTTTTTAAAGCAAATCCAGGAACACTGCAGACACGTGCTTCTGCATTACAAGGAACATCTTTTTCAAGGGCATAAAATGTGAGCTAATGAATGTAAAGACATTCGACAAAAAATCCAACTTTTGTCGGATGTCTTTAAATCCATGAGCTCACATTTTATGCATTGAAAAAGGCATTCCTTGTAATGCCAAAACACTTGTCTGCAGTGTTCCTGCACATTCGTGCTTTTAACATTGTTTTGTTTGCTTTTATTTTTTAAGAAAAGGTATTTTTATATTCCTGATAATAATTTTTGTTTGTAGCAAAAATACATTTAATGATATTAAAATTCCATATTTTCTAAACTTACCTTTTTTGCCCAATTTTTTACAAATAAATTTTTTTATCCTTGGGGACATTAAAATAAAGATTTATTCAACTTTCATTATTCTCAAAATTTAACCTTGACTTGTAAATTTGAATTGTTAGTGATTGCAGTATATTATATATTTGTGTTTGTTATTAAATGTAATACCTGTCTTGAACAATATTCAATTTTTTGCAACTACTCGGTATTGGCCGAGTAGGCTGAGTACCGAATAGTTACCGAGTGCTCGGTACGTCTCTAATAATAATAATAATAATAACTTAAAAAAATAATCATTGTATTTAAAAAAAAATTCTTTACTATCATAAATGCGAAGGAAGAAATATAAATTGTCTATAATCGTGGATTGAATATATGTTGTTATTATTGTTGTCGTGTTTAATGAAGTTCAGAGTGCGAAAGGTTTAGATGCATCCAAAAGTCTTAAGGGTGCTCTTCACTGAGAGTCTGAAAGATTCGGATCTAATGTTAACCTACGGGGAAAGTTGGAGCTTGTTTTACAAATTCCTGTAAAGTTTTCGGATCCGTTTTTTTTTCTGAGTATTTTTCAAGACCATGTCTGTTTCTTTTAGTTTTTACTTTTTTGATGTGTCAATTCTCCGATTTTTTAAAATTCGAGAAAAAATGAATTTCTTCGAAAACGAGGTACTGTTGGACATTTCGCTCTGTAAAACATCTGCAACTCGTGCTATCGAAATTTTAAGAACGCCCTGACATGCAAAATATTTCCAGCTCTCTTTTGAGATCTTGTTTGAAATAATGCGACCATTTTTTAAACAAATATCATGTTCTAACTATTGAAAAAAATTACAAAATACGTTCACTTTTTGCATTCGCTCCGCCTCCTATAAGTTAACTCCCCTTTTTGAGGGGTGAACACTAATGGGGTGTAAGATTTATTACCCTCTCATTAGTCCCCCTCAATGACCTTCGCTGGACGTCCTTTCTTCTTTCCTCTTTTCCTAAGGCTTTCTTGAAGAATCAAGTGCTTTTGAAAGTGAATCGATGTAGATGCGTGCTATTAGCTGTTAAATTAGCAACATCTGCTCTTTTTCAAATTAGTGGTTTGAAAAGAAACAGATTTGAAAGGGATATTTCTAAGTTAAATTGTTTATTAACAATATAATGAACATTGTTACAATGCTTTCGAATGCGAAAAGTTGTCATTTTTCCCTTCCAGTAGAAAAATATTTTTATATATAGATTAAATCGTATTCCAGATACTAGGTATTTTGCATCGTTTTACATGTGTTTTATGTTACTACAAATGTACACACATAAAGTGCCACACACAGTTTCCACAGCTCAACAAACATTTTTGAAAATAATTATACATTTAAACATATGGATATTGTGATTAACTGCAGGTTTTGAGTGTTTTAATCAAGCAATCATGTACTTGTGTTATTCCATACTTTTCAGAGCGAATCAAGCTTGTACAAATAGTATTTACAATTTAAAAACATGTTTTATATTTTTTGAAGTACGTTGCTTAAATATTATTTCTCCAACAGTGCTATCATTTTTGGAAAACTACTAAAATTCAGGACAATATTTATTCTTCCAGAAAAAAATAAGTTTCTTTTTTTTCTTTTTCTTTTGAGCAATTGCGAATGCTTATTATCCTTACTTGAACAAAGCTGATGTTGCTCTGATTTTTCAGATTGTCATGATGACAAGAATAACTCTAGCTCGTTGTTTTAATATTTACTAAGAAGTCAAATTTTCGTCGCCATGGTTACTAATCGTTTGTGTTCATTCAATGTTTAACTTAAGTAGATTTTACTTTTAAAAGGGGGGGGGTGTAAAATTACATTTCAGGAAAAAAACATCAATGTGGATGAAATTAAAAAGCAAAATTTCATCCAAATACAAAATTTCCAGATTACTAATACCGACATTCAAGACTGACAAGAAAACAAAAATACAGAAGGCTTTCTGATGTCTTCAGAAAGTTTTCACAATAGAAATAGTTTTTTTTTTTTTTTTTTAAATCTTTATAAGAATTTGGAAGCTGTATTTTTGGAGAATAAAAATACTTTTCAAAAACATTTATTCAGTTGCGGAAAACATTCCGTACACCAACATACTCATTAAATACTTAGAAAATCATGAAAATTATATTAGCAATTTAATATGATTCGGTTAATATAAAAAAACACACCGTGGTAGAATTACTGAGCACTGTATGTATTAGTTTTAATGACGTTTTCAGCCTTATGTTGCTGACAAAGCTAACTAAGATGTGAACAATATAGAATGAAGGTTACAAGTTTTCACTGTTTTCTATTTTCATTCTCAGAAGCTAGATCAGCATTTTAATACAATGTAGAAAAAATTAATTACAGGCATAAAGGTTTTCAGGTCACATAAGCACCCCCCCCCTTCAAAAAACATCATTAAAGATCGTCTTAAATTTCGTTTTTATGGCTTTAATTTCAAAAAATGTCGGGAAGGGAGTTTCTGAAAAGTCCTTCTTTGACCATAAAAAAAAAAGTCGTCTAAAATTGCATTTTTGGAACTTTGATTTCAAAAACCTGAATGTCCCCAACGTTACTAAAAATGGCCTACAATCATGTTTATAACACTTTGAAAATTTTGCCTCCCCCCAACATCACACTAAGACTGCGTTTTTAGACTATTTCGAAAAATTTCGGGGAAAGCTTCCGAACTCCCCGTGTCCTAACATAATTGAAGAACCTGAAATTGTGTTTTTGGCGTTTCAAGTTCAAAAATTTGCTGGTGGAAGATCACAGGACCTCTTACTTACTTCCAAATACTACCAGAGTTCGTCTAAAAGTGCATTTTGAAAATTTTATTTTCGTGAAAATTAAAAGGCATAGCCCATAAACAGAGTGCTTGGGAAAATAGGGAGTATTTCTGAGTAAATAGTATGCTTACGATAAAGATCATGTTAATTAAATATAGAAATGGTTCCCTCTCCTAAACAAGAAGCTAAATCCTTTCTCTCGCTGTATTTACATATTATTAGGAATTAGGAGTCAATAGAATAGAAAATGTGGGATCTCAAAAAAGATTTTTGTTCTATACGAATGAAAATTACTTGATAATCATTTGATTAGAACATTCATTTTATTCTGTGACTAAAGACACGATACGATAATTTTTCGGCACAGAAGTGCGTAACACAGAACTTAAAAAGAAAAAGTTTGTCTTGATTTTTTTTTTCTTTTTAAATTGTGAACCCGTACTTGTACTTATAATTGCTTTCCTAAATGTAAGCTGTTCATTTTCATTTTTGTTTTAACTTTATGTATTTCCTGCAAATCTGTTTCTTGCCCTTTTTTTATTTTTTATTATTGATTCATTAAATGCAAGATGCATGAAAACGAGGCAGAGCGATAAAAACTTTAAAATCTGGCAGTGGGAGGCGTTGAGATTTTTTTTCACCTAAGTATTTCGAGTTTTTTTTTTTTTTTTTTTTCAGGCAGATATACATGTAGGTAATATTTTCGTGCCTCCTGAGAAAAAAGACAACCCTTAGTATTTATTATGACAACTAACGAGGATCAGACACTCACAAGACTTATTAGGAAATTTTAATAAAAACTCAATGTGTTGAAGTAGAAGCACTATATACACTATATGACCAAAGCATTGGGACACTTTCAAAAATTCACATTTTTAGGGATTTCTCGAGAAATAATAGACCAATTGCTCTATAATTTGTTTCGCATAAAATGTATACTCTAGTTGTCATTTTCCAATAAAAATTAAGTCTGCTATTCATTTAGGGGACCGACAACAAATTGAGGAAAAAAGTTTTTTGATCATTTTTCATTGCAAATTGCTGGGAATAAGCTATAATTTTCAGAAATGAGTTAAAAATCTATCAAAAACTTATTTTTATATTTTTGTGAAAATATCTCTTATACCCATGGAAATATAAGCATTTCTTCCGAAAATGCAAAAAAATTTTGACGGTTTTCGCCTTATATTACGCAGAGTATTTCGTCAAACGTTACTAAACTTTTAGAATATTTGACAGCATTTTAGAGAAACATAATAATAAAATTTGAAGTTAAAATATTGAAAATTTGATGAAATATGAACAATTAAAGCTATTAATTTTTCACTGCGCATGCACGAAAGATAGCAATTTATAACGTTCATAATTCAAAGCTCAGATACATCCTACAATCCATGAAAAAAATTCCACCGCAATTTCTTTAAATTTTAAAAAGTTATCAGCGATCTAATGAGCCGAATTTCTATAATTCTAGGATAGGCGACGAATGGTAAGGGATTGTTAGCAAACTGGCAACACTTTCCTGCCACCGTTACAGAGTGATTCATGATAAGAACGGATTATTTGTTGCTGGTCCCCTAAATGAATAGCAGACTTAATTGTTATTGGATTTGACGTCTGGAGTATACTTTTCATGAGAAAAAAAATTACAGAGCAGAGAGCAATTGGTCTTTTATTTCTCGAGAAATCCGTAAAATTGTGAATTTTTGAAAGTGTCCCAATACTTTTGGTCATATAGTGTATGTAATACCTCATGTATTTTGCCGAATTTAGTAACTGGGAATCTGAAACTCTAAAAGTGCTAGGTTTAGTTTTATTCTAAAATTTCAACGCAAGATAGTTTACAAACATTGAGAGTGGGGGAAGGAATGATTTTTGCCTTTGAGCTTGGAGCAGGGTGAGCACCCCTGCATACAAACAAAGATCACAGAAAAATCTTTAATTTTTCAAATTCAGGAAATCCTTATCCGTAGCCGTCCGCGACTTTGCCGTTGTTATGCTCAATTTGAAAGAACTTTCACCAAAACAACCCATTGAGAAATGCTATCGTAGCCTTCTCATCTACATATAAAATTAGATAAATAAATAAATATTTTTTCAAAAAGAAAAGGATTCAAAGATAAAGATTAGGGGAATTTTCTGGTCACCAGTGGTGAGAAAAGGCAATTATAGTAGCCACATTTTTTTCTATTCGCCACTGCATTTGTAAAACAGATAACTAACCAACAAAGTAGTATTTAATTTAGCACTAAAATATAAATATTATCAGTTCAAATAAAGGTTAATGTAACTAATTAGTGGCATTCATGTTTATTGTACAATCAAGTATTAACTATGCAAAGAGGATCTAGTTTCATTTTTAAGAAGAATGTTTTCTGGCAACTTGGATGGGGTTGGGGAGAGTGGCAAACAGGCAGAGGAAGCGAAAAAATTTCGCCAACCGATAACTAGTTAGTCCCCAGTTTTATTCGGCACTCGATTTTTCAAATATATTAAGTAGGATCATCCATTTTTAAAGAATATTTTTTGGTTAGAATTTGGAGTTCATTTCGTTAAAATTCAGTGTGGTCATGCAGGCTATCTTTTTTTTTCCTTCCTTTTTTGAAATCATCAATTTTCAATAACGAACATTTTTCTAAAAATAAAACGAATTTATGAATTTATTTATTGCAAATATTCATTCATTCGTTAATTTTTCCTAGATGAGATCTGAAACCGTATTAATGGGGGAAAAAATCTTTGTTTCAAAATTAATTTTAGCGCGAATACAAATAAATTAATATCACAAGTAGGATTGCAAAATGCGCGGCAATGTAAAATTTCGCGCCTTTTACATTGAGTTATTTTTCTTTTACTTATGTAGTCAAGACTCAAGAGGGAAAGAACTAGAATTTCCTTGGAAGGGTCTGTAAAAAGCTGCGGTTTCATTTCGCCGACAGCTATACCTCCCTTGACTTGCACAGCAGGGGGAGCGTCCGGTCTGTCCCCCTGCAAAATGTGACAGGTCACATGATCCACACTTTCATCGGTCACCGTTCGTTCTATTGGCTGTTGAAGTGTCAATCATTTCACTGATGTACACTGCTTTCGTTTAAAGAAAAGGCCCATTTTCAAGCGACATCGTTTTTCTTCCCCACTGAAGAGCAGCCTTAATGACAAAATCTGTCAAGGTGGTTATGTAAAAACCAAGGGCTGTTGGGGACCCCCCCCCCCCCCCTCCTTGGTTTGATGTAGTTGTAACAACAATCTCAGTTTCAAAGACATATTCCAGAGTTTGTTTCTCTTATCTTTTAAAATTATAATGCAATAAGTATATGATAAATAAAAAAATTTATTTCTTCATGATTCCTGTTTTTAAGATTCAATTTTTTCAAGGTATTCTATTTTAAGACCTAATCTTATCGTATCTTCAAAAAAGTACTTTTCTAGATCTACCTTTTAGAAACAAGCAACTTGCACCTGTGATTACATAATTCCATCTATATTTTCAAGATTAAAAAGTCAAAACAGCAATCTTGGTTACAAGAGCAGTTTAAAATAAATACTTCGCTTCTGTAAATATATTGAAAAATATTCATAAAGAAAACATTTTTTTAATCATAGTTTCAGTTTGGTTGATAATCCAAAAATGTAACCCATGAAAATAATTAAAATAGTACTATAAGAAATTTTTTTTTTAAATTTGTACATTCTTCAAATTATTAATGTATTTCAGCTGTATTCTACATTATGATTTCTTTATAATTACAGACGTGGAATGACTACAAATATGCCCTAAAGCGGAAGGCAGCTGACATAAAAAGAAGTATCACTGGGACCGGCGGGGGATCGTGCACAGATAAGGAGCTTTCCCCTTTGGAGCTAAGATGTGTAGCCCTATTAGGGGACAGCTACATCTACGGGATGGAGGACGTTCCAGATCCAGATGCTTTGGTGGAGCAAATGGTAAGTAATTATATCTTAACAGTTACCATAATACCATACCTTGTAAAATAGCTTATTTAATATGCAAAACAAGAAAGGAAAAATACTGTATTACATATATTTTGATTGAAAATTAAGTTTCTTGGTATGCAAACTTTTATAAGCTATATCTTAGCTAGTATATTAAGAAATGTGCCACTATTGTCAGCTGGCAGTGCCGTCCGAAGGGGGAGAGGAGCGCCGGGGCACCAAAATATGAGAGGGCGACATAAACTAAGCTTTTGCTGCATTGCAATTTATTAGTATTCTTTTTCTATATTAATACCTTCTTAAAAAGTTTTCAAATGCTAACACATATTTAATTCCTATCCATTATTGTGCACAAAGTTTTCAGATAACACTTTCAATTATGCAGTGGTGTTCTCATAGGGTATAATGCTCCATATACACCGTATACTCTCAAACATTTTGTAGACGTATAGGGTATACCCTCAAGCTTCATAAGTTTTCATATTATGACATACGATGTGTATGATCACGTAAACAAATTATGCGTAATGGATTACTGGGAGTATACCGTCAGAAAAACTGATGGGAATGTCGCTGCAATCATGTAATAAATAATATAAAAATGTTGAGTACTTATCCATTTTATGCTTATCATTTGCTGTGGAGGGAGGGGAGAGCACTAAAAATATTCGCCTCGGATTTTGTCATCTCTTAGGGACGGCCTTGTCATCAGGCAAAACATGTTATTGACTTCTATAATTAGTGGCTACTTTAATTGCTGTAATTCAAAATGTCTAACTTCTTAAATTTGTTTGGATACACATCTGAATGTGAAATATTATATATTACTAGCTGACCCAACAAACGTTTTTCTGTCATATAAATATTTTCAAGTGAACCTTTTGGTTGTTAACTAAAAAATAACAAATGATTGTAAGTTTGCGCTGATGAGATCTTTGACAGAAAGAGGAATGGACGATGATCACCGATAAAAACAAAAACACACCAACCATTCATTTTCTCTATATAGTAATACACACACACACAAATAGACAAAAATTTTGTGTCGTTCAAAATTTGGCACGCATTGCTTTGTGATACAAAACAAATGCAGAATAAAATGTCAAAATGAAGTGACGCTCTGCCAAAACGTCGGATTTAAAAATTTTTTGTTGCCATCTTCTGTTTGTGTACAAATAAAATGTTTGTAAGTAATTTAATCAAGGCTTTTACAATGATTTTCAACAATAGTTTTACAATGATTTTCAACAATTGTTTTTACTATGATTTTCAACAAAGGTTTTAAATTTAAAATGAATTGCAACAATGATTTTTACAGTGGTTTTCAAAAAAAAAAAAAAAAAAACTGAATAGGGACACCCTGATTACCTAGTGGTATGAAATATACTTTAAGACCTATTCTAATACCTACGAAATACACATAACAAGTGTCATAAAAATCAGTCGAGCCGTTTTGGAGGAGTTCAAACACTAACACCTTGACAGGAGATTTTTATATATTAGATTTGAAACTGGAGGTTTTTGATAAAAGTGTGTCACAAACGAAAATAATATAACATTCTTACCAAGTTTTATTTAAGCAATATAGTGACTGAATTGTGTTACAACTTAAAATCAATCGGTAATCTAATACACTGATCTCATCTCTAAACATTTTATTTTTGGTTTTGTTGGTTGATTCAGTTAAAAATTTTCCATTTGAAAAAAAAAAATGCTGATCGCAGTCTGGGTTGCTACAGACAGCAGCAGTACGTTTTGCTCCTCAATGGGACGTATTCATTTAAAAACAACTTGATTTTTTTCCAATATTTATAAAAATTCTAGTATATTTCCAGAATCAATAAACAACTTATTATTTTATGTATATTTCATTATCTGCTTAAAGACATATTATTCTGCTAAAAAAATTATATTTATTCTTATGCAGCCTCCCCAGACCCCAAAGCAAGGGAGAAGCTCTGATGGTGGCACCCCGTCATCCAAGAAACAAAAAGAAGAGGGGAGAAAACAGAGACAAGAAGACATTTTACTGCAAATTAACACCGGACAGGAGGGGCTCATCGAAGCACAAACAAGAATGGCCGAAGCATCACTGGTTTTGGCGGATGCTATAAATCAACATTCCGAAATTCTGAAAAAGCACATTGCAGCGACGGAAATGTGCACCTCAACCGTCAACAACATAGGTGCTATATTGTATAGTGCATTGGACCGCATTAATAATAAATTACCCTAATTTAATATTAATAATTATTTTCTCTAATTTTGCTATGATGGTTTTTTTTTTCCTTCAGTTCCAATATACTTCATTAAATAGTAATAGGAATCATTATTTTTTCTTTGGGTAAGATTGTTTATAAATAATATTTGTATGTTTATGGTTTTTTCTAATAAAAGTACTCTGCACTTCACGCCTTTCATATTCATTCTTCTGAACTTAGAAAATTTAAATCTTTAAACATCATGATTTAAATCAATGATTTTATTATTTTTTTAATCAACTGATTAAAATCAGGTTGATTTAAATTGTCAACTCTTGATTACTTTTCCCAAATACAGTCAAGCCGGTTTATTGGGATATCCCGCTTAATGTAAAAGATTTTCAATGTACCAAACCGTTGATGTCTATTATTTTAATCCTGTTTAATGGAAAATCCCGCTCATTACAATAGTTTTTCGTGGAAAATCTGTTATTCCATTAAGCGGGCTCAACTGTAATAGAGTTACATAATTTCCTTAAACAATATACTTAATGTAATAACACATGTTAGCCTTGCAGTAAATGATTTCTTCAAAACAGTAGATTGCTTGCAGTCGATTTTAATAATTATAGAGTACCACTGTTTTATAAATTTATTGCATAATATGCTTGCGTTTATTCAGAAAAATCATTTGTAGTGAAAATAAACATTTGAAAAAGCTTGAAATTTTCATAAAGTCATGAAATTTTTAGCAAGCTTCCTTTCATTCTGGCTAAATCATCAAGGCCTAAAATTTTTAGTGCTTAGAATATATTGATATAATTAGCATATTACATTGAATCCGCACCTGCTGGATTTTGATGATGAAGTTAGTATGTGGTGAACTGATGAACAAGAGCGGGGAGCAAGGCTATAGCACTGGGGCAAGTGGAATTAGTTGATGCTTTTTTCTTTATTAATGATAAGCATACTTTTTGGTATTATAATTAACTGTAAAAGCATTAATAATGCATTGATTGTGATGAATGAAACTGCTTGCAGTTTCCGGGAACTGGTGACCAATAGCGAGCAAAGGTGGTGGCTCCCTAGAATTAAAGGAAAACCTTAGCAGGCAGTATTGAACGCATATCCTAATCCCAGCATTACGACGTTGCCCTGCTAGGTTAGTCCAAACCATAGCTAATAATTAAAATCCTAGTTCGTCGTAAAAATACAACTCATATGAAAAATTAACACACTTAAACTAGGCTAACAGTGTTTTGTTCAGTAACGTTAAAAGTTCAATTTTATTAGTAAACTTGCTGCAGAATTTGGTGATAACATTTTTATTCCTAATTGAATTTAAACAGAATTTTACTTCCATAACTCAAAATAATAATGTAAGAAATGAAAACCAAACAAGAGCT
>NC_072736.1:15492546-15634100 GCF_026930045.1 Uloborus diversus | reverse complement strand
TTCTGAAGTTATTCACATAGAGGAGGTTGAAATTTCATTTCTGAAGATTCAGGCCTAATTACTGCACTTGCATTTTGCTAGTTAAATTTTCGTGGTGTGGGGAGGCCCTCCCCTCTAAACCGTCGACAACACTATCCATCCATCATTATTGCATATGATCACAATTCAATAATTGCATACAAGATGCAGATATAATATTACACGTTGTATTCAAATACTTCTTAAACAAAATATAAGTGTTTGGCATAGCGTCTTAGTTTTGTTAATCATTTGTGTGTTATTATATTTATGTACTTTTAAGTGTTAAAGTGATGAATCACCCTCTATGTGCAATGGCGTACCATCTGCTCCTCAAATGTTGCTCCCTACAAGAACAAGACCCCCCAAAAGCGACTGAAATACTCCCTAAAATTTAAATGACGCAATCTCACTCGCACAGGGCATGATATTCCTCACTACCTTTGGGGGGGGGGGGGGGTATTATCGGTCCGCACACGCCACCAGACGAAAAAATGAAATCAGAGGACGGTTAAAACGTCTGCTGTAAATCGATACCCTATCGCCACCTCAAAAATTTAATGAATGACCTTAAAATATCAAAGGTATTAGCTAATTTGTAAAATCTTTTCCAACAAAATCAAGATGCGGCATTTATGAACTAATTTATTCAAACTAAATTACGCGCAATAGCTGATGTACTCTGAGGCATGTTAACTTCAACAAAACTGATTAAAAAAATCTTTTAAAAGTTTGATAAAAAAAGAAGTTGCGATTATTCAAAAAAAAGTCTTTTTATGAAAATTTTCCACCGGCCACTGGTGACTAATGACTTCTCTCACTTTTACCTTTCACTGCCACAAAGCATTTTTTAATTACAAATGTTGAACGAGATTTTTCATCACTAACATACGACCCCCCGAAGAGCAAACGAGAAACCAATTCTATAAACATAAAAACTCACATATAGATATTCCAACTAATAAAACAAAACCAAAAGCACATTATCATAAAAATTGAAAAAAAAAATAAGACCGAAAAATATTGTTCCGACAGTTTTTCCCTCGTAAATAAATAATCTCGTTCCATGGCATCATCAAACGATAAGAATGCATACGGAAAAAAATTCGATGAACTTTTAAGGTGCATCGTAAAAAAGTCACAAAAATGATAAAAATAAACATAATGGAAAACCACCACGATCATAAAACATAAATACTCCCCTTGCGTTTGTAATCAACTTTCTTTTAATAAAATACTTCTCGGAGTCGACGTTTGGAGGGTGAAATTAAACTTTATTTAAGTGTGGACGGCTGCTGTTTTATTAATTTTCTAATATGTCACCAGTGACACGAAGTAAGAAGAAATCATCAAACTAGTCACAGCAGAAAAGGCTATCAGAAAAGTTTTATCAATATTCAACATCGCAGATGGAATACTGGAAGGAAAAAAAAAAAAGAAAAACAGCCGGCTCATAAAACTCCACAAGAAACAATAGGGAACACCCATAAATTACATGAAAATTGTGTTGTTGATTTTCTCACGTTTTTGATTCTTTTTCTTCCGAGTTTGAAATGTTGAAACAGAGCAAGAAAAAAGTTTGTCATTATTTCCGGGGCTTTTCAAAGTGAATTTTCTAAATTTCAGTATAAGTTGCGTATTCGATAAAATGTCTTAAATTTGATCCATTTTTGTTCAAAATTTTCTTTGCACTAGTGGATACTATTTAGTTAAGGAAGAATTTAGTAATAGATACTAAATTATTTCAGTTAATAATTTAGTACAGGGCCGAAACGAGACTTGTTTCAGGGAGGGTCTTACGAAACATATTTTTTGTGAAATCTATATGATCAATTAAATTTCATTTTATTTATATTGTCTTTTGATTTTTGTTACAATTTTAAGCAAGTATAAAAGATGATGAATCTATTTAACGAAATAAAAACCTGATGTGTAGCCTTGTTCCCAAATTAATCGATGTCTTTTTTATTTCTCCAAAAAAGTAGATGCGTGTACTTGTTTACGCGAATTCGAAGTCATACTTCTTTAAATTCTTATTTTTTGACAATAATAAAAATATGTT
Organism: Uloborus diversus; assembly: GCF_026930045.1. NCBI lineage: Eukaryota > Metazoa > Arthropoda > Arachnida > Araneae > Uloboridae > Uloborus > Uloborus diversus. The sequence goes on along the minus strand of NC_072736.1, from coordinate 15,632,020 downwards.
AACTATAGAACTTGACTCTTTAAAATTTAAAGTACTTCGACTTGTTAACCATTTTGCTATAAATATAAACAAATTTGTTCAGCAAATGTCAGACAAGCCAGATACAGTCCAGGATCTGAAGGGGGTTGAGCATGCATGGAAAGACTGACGCAATATTATTACTGATTATTGTTACAGGGAAAGCAGTGGGGTGAGCCGTTTGCTAAAACACTCGTAACTCGCGAACTATTTGAGATAAAACACTGAAAAAAGTGGCAATCGACGCAACAAAACAAGGGCTTCATAAAAGCTAAATATGATTATGGACCTATCTTTGTTGGTTTCTGACTAAAATTCCATTTTTCGCAAGCAAGCAAACTTTTTGAATAAAATGCGCAAAACAAACATTTTTCGACCAAAATAAATTCCAAATCAAAATTGTTTGATTTCTTTTTCGAATAAAATTCTAAATATCATTATTCAGTTTGTTAAAACTATTTAAGTACAGTTAACGCGTTGAAAAACAAAATGACAGTAGCAAGCTCGAGCACTATTCATAGTATAGTTCAGGGTTTGAAGGGGAGTTTTGAGCATCATGCATGGAAGACCTGACGCAAAATTATTTCTGATTATTGTTACAGGCACTATAGTGATTATGAAAACACATGTCGTCCCCCTCTCCTCGGCGATCGACATCCCCGGAGGGAGGGGGAAAGCAGTACGGGGACGCCGTTTACTAAAACACTCATAACTCGCGAACCGTAGGAGGTAAAGCACTAAAAATGTGGCAAAAGATGCAACAGAACAAGGGCTTGGAAAACCTTAATATGTTTATAGTCCTATCTTTGTTGGTTTATAAGTGAAATTCCTTTTTTAGCAGCCATGCAAAAATTTTGAATAAAATACGAAAAGCTTTTTTTTTTCAAAGATAAGTTCTTTTTTAAACATTTTTAACCCTTTAGGGAATCAATAAAATCTGAAACTTCATCATTCAGTTTGTTTAAAACTACTTAATTATTACCGACAAGAGCGTTAAAAATCGAAATAGAAAAATGCAAGCAGTGCCTTAGTTAGCGCATTGAATAAAACGGCAGTATGCTAAGGAGAAAAAAATAGCCTTATTATCCTTATGACGAACTATTCATTCTTCAGTTTACAAACTTATTCTAATTGCAAAGTATTCAATTATGGCTTTAACTTTGTTATATACTGATTTAAATTTGAGAGGAGCTAGGGAACCAGGCCCACAGTAGCAGAAATGCATGCCTCCAGTGACATAATATAAGTGATGATGTTTGTTTACCAAATATATAAATAGATATTAAGTACACTGACTTCGGTCAAACGAGATGTCGATTAAAAGAGTTTCGGATAATCAGGGCTCTACTAAGTTCAGGGGCGTTCCGAACTTAAATTTTTGGGAGGGCTGACATTCTCAATTTGCCGAATAGAAATTCAAATTTCGCCCAACGGAATTCCGAATTTTGCCGAATGGAACTCCGAATTTTGCCAAACGGAACTCCGAATTCTACCGAATGGAACTCAAATTTCGCCTAACGGAACTCCAAATTTTGCCGAATGGAACTCCAAAATTCGCCAAATGGAACTCCAAATTTTGCCGAATGGAACTCCGAATTTTGCCGAATGGAACTCCGAATTTTGCCGAATGGAACTCCGAATTTTGCCGAATGGAACTCCGAATTTATGCCGAATGGAACTCCAAAATTCGTACAACGGAACTCGAAATTTTTGCCGAATTGAACTCCAAATTTCGCCAAATGGAACTCCGAATTTAGCCGAATGGAACTCCAAATTTTGCCAAATGGAACTCCAAATTTCGCCAATTGGAACTCCGAATTTTGCCGAATCTCAAAACAAAATTTTCCTTCATAAGGAACTTTTTAGAAGATCACAGTGACTCCCCCCCCCTCGGAGCACTCCTTATATGTTTACTTAAGTATACACATCCACATATTATATATGCTACCAGACTTTTATGCTTCAGGTAACGGGCAAAGCTTGCCGGGATATCCGTTTCACCATTTATGTACAACCCCGTGGCTACGCATACGAAACCTTTTTCCGGTAATTTTTTCCCGTTTCGCAGTTTTTACCTTCTTTTTCTTTATCTGCTACTCCCTCTTTTTCGCCTTTAATTTTCTGGTGCCGTGCCAAGAGAGGACTTTTCCCTCGGATGTGGAGCGCCTGGAGTCGTGCCAGCCTGCTATCGACTCGCGCCCCCGGATTGCCAACTCCGGGATCAGGAAAACCGGACTCTTGGCATGATATCCCACGGGTCATGTACCGGGGGAGGTGGAAACTGGAAATTAAACATTTGCGGAGACAGTTGCAACTGCCGCCGAAAACCGGGGCGACAGAACCAGCCATGTTGTTACCCGCGAAAAGATAAAAGTCTCAATAAGTACGTATTAGTGTATTGATGCGGGTAATGTCTTTGGGGTCCGGGTTTAATTTGCGTGGGAGCAATAGCGCAGATAGAATCTCCTCGAGGAGGGGGGGGGAGGCATAACAAGACAGAATTTAGCAAGCAGCAGCCGAAATCGCAGTGAGAAGGTGACGGAGCACCCCCCCCCCCCCCCGAGTACCAACAAAAGGTGACATACATTTCATGTAAGATATTTAAATGAATAAATGACAAATAAATAATAATAAAATTAATTTGAGTTTTTTCTTCTTGAATTCAAATTATGTTTCTCGCAATCACGAGTGTGTGTGTATATGCAAGCGTGTGTGTTTGTGTGTGGGGGGTATGTGTGTGTGTGTAGGCCTGTGTGTTTGTGTCTGTGTGCATGCATGAGTGTGTGGATAGTTGTGTGTATATGTGTAGGTGTGTGTGGGGGGTATGTGTATGTGTGTAGGCATATGTGTTTGTGTCTGTGTGCAGGCATGAGTGTGTATGTGTTTGTGTATGTGTATGTGTGTAGGTGTGTATATGTATATGTGTGTAGGTGCGTGTATGTATGCGTGTAAGTGTAGGATATTGACGAAACCTGGAGACGGTTTTCGCTAGAGGGGCAGCATCGTGAGGAGCCGGTCGACGGTGATGCTGCGGAGGGTGCTGGTGGGAAAAATCAAAGGAACGCGAAAAACAGTCAAATGAAAGCAATAAGCAATCGTGATTGCTCAAAAAAATAAATAAATAAACGAAAAAAGGAAACGTTTTTAAAAGTAGAGTATGATTTAATATTCTAAACCCTCCGACGCATGTTATTATTTTGTTTTTTTTTATTTTATTACATGGAAGTGGGTGGTCACGGAGGTCCCTGTGACATTCCAAAAATTTCCTTGCTCAGAAAAATTTGGAGCTCTATTCGGCAAAATTATCATCATTCGGGGAAATTTTTGAGTTTTATTTTGTGAAATTATTATCTTTCGGAAAAGTGTGGAGGTCCACTCGGCAAACTGAGGATTGCTGCCCTGCCAAAAATTTACGCTCTTGTCTGGAAGTGGACACCATAGGATGGTACAAACCAGGGGTTAATTGATTAGGGTGAAAAAACAACGTAAATAAAGCACAAAGATTGGAGAAAATACAGCATATAGCTATTTCAAGGCTACAATGGAGCCTCTTCATCAGTGCAAAAAGCTCACCAACACAACCAGAAATAGCGAGAGAACTGACAACAACCAAGCGGACACCGGTATTTATACCAAAGAGGACCAACCAATAAGAATACAAGAACAAGACATCAAACAACCAATCAGCGAACAGCATGTACACTCAGGGGTTAATTGCTTATCCAGTACTAGAAAAGAAACAAATTCATCCATGGCGTAAACATCAACTGGTATGAATTATGTACACAATAACTTTCTCCTTAGAAACACTTAGACATGAATCAGACTAACATTATTTACCCCAAAGTATTTCGAGATGTCACAAACACTTGGCAATAATTTCAATAGGCAAGTATGGCTTGTTTAAGTAAAACAATTGATTTACTAATACCTAAACAAAGAATGCATATGCTAAAAGTTACTGCTTTTCTGAATAATGTTTCGTAAACAGATACACAAAGTAAAACAAATGATCTGAAATTTTTGACGCTTCTGCTTTTTTTTTTTTACAATTTCTAGTTTTGGTTTCTAATTTGGAAAATACAATAGATAAATGAACCATAAAAAGTGCGGGTTGCCCCCTTGTCCCTCCCCCTTTGTCGCCGCCACTGAACGAGGGAGACATCCTAGAGCTGCCTTCTACTACACTGTCGTGTGCAGATAAAGGGCAGTAACTGCAAATTTTGCATTTTTAATTTTTTTTTGCATTTTTGTCATCTATTGTACTGTAACGGATTCGGTGCGACTTCCACTTTCTTGAAATGAAGACACAGTTCTTGATAAAAACACAGGAAATTTATTTACACTATGTACAGGAAAGATCTTCAACAACTGCTAAATTATTCATCAGCAATTAAGCAATTATCACACAACACCGTAAACTCAACGTTCACACACGTATTTACTTCCAAATACGAAAACAACACAGCGAAATGCCTCGCTATAAACAGAGCAAATACACACTCTCAGTTCGAAATCCTCAATCGAAACTAAACTGTTTATCCATCGCTAACGGCTTATATACACCGAAAAGAAATCTCTCAAATATTCCAGAAAAGGCAGGCGTTCTACAACTACACTTTCATTGACAAAATCAGTGAATGAAATAAGAAAAAAAGAATAGGGGGTTGTATACTTTAGCCATATGTTAAGGGGTTGTATATTCATTACGGGAAACTATTTACAGGTTACGTTACTACAATAATTACTATTTACAGAATTTGTAACAGTACGTTATCTTTATTGTACAAGCTCACTTTTTTGGTTTCCGCTGAAAAAAAAAACGCGAAAAAGACGTCTAATTCCAGCATTTTCCTATTGTTAGTATTGAATTCAAAACGCGTTTCCTCAAATATCTCGAAAACTCATTTCTGCAGATACTGCCGTTTACCTGCACACGGCAGTACAGGCCAAAAGGCTGGCAAGACCGCGGCAGGCCTATAAAACGGTGGTTGGACCAAGAAGCAGAAACAGGATTTTAGCCTAGTCCTTGATGATGACGTATAAATGGGTTAAACGCAACTTAGTTCCATTCCATGGAGCAGATTGAAGGCTCCCTTTTATCGCAATCTATTGTGCGAAAGCTTGATTAAAGCTGCACACTGCTGTTTTATTTAAACTATATTATCATGAACAAAATAACATTCTGAAGTACTATCAACTCGCATTATGTAAATGTTAAAAATAAACGGATGACCGACCTATAGCTCAGCATAATCCATTCTATATCTGCATTCTCATTAAAATAAATTATGCAGGACTACGTAATCTTCATTTTTTTCCCCGCCGCTCGCTCAGAATGAGCACGAATTAGAATTGCACTCATCGAAGAACAAAAGGCTGTAAAACCAAAACAAGCATGGGACGCTATCGTTGCGGTAGAAGCAGCCTTGACATGGAATGTTCTTTCTTTTTTTTTTTCCCCCTCCTGTCGGAAACACTGTTGACACAGAACACAGTTAGCAAGCGAGACTAAATAATAGCTGACTATCTGATACAACTAAAACTCTGGAATAGAAAATAAGAAAAGAGACTTGGTGGTATAATAGGAAATACAAACAGGATTTCTTGATAAGATACTTCCTATTTGGTAATTCGAACGTTTTTCATTCTTTCTTTGTTTTTTTTTTCTCCTTTTGAGTGACTGTGTAATTCAAACAGTATAACAGGAACAGGAAACTAATGCCGCCATAATTGATTATATTACCAGTGATACGCACCCACATACAAGCAAGCCATTGCATACCTTTCGCAACCTGGGGATAAAGAATGTACAGTTTAGATGGCATCGTGGGAAAATCCTTAGAGGTTTGCATTCACAATTTCGTATATTTTCCGTTTTTCACAAGAAGACACTTGATTCCTCCCTTGTCACGTGGTATCCGATTATTCTATTTCGTTGTTTTCGGCAGAAGTTATATTCTGATCATAGCATTTTTTACTTCCTTTTACAAAAAAGGAAGTATTGTATTCGCGAAAAAAATTTCACACAAAAATCGGCATTAATTTCCATTTTTCTCACCCCCGAATGAATGTTGAGTTTTTTTTTCGACCCGACAACACGTGGATATGTACAGACACTCGAAATATCCATTTACACGACCCCCGAATTAATTACAACGAATTTTCTCGTGACGTCCGTATGTACGTATGTATGTGTGTATGTATCTCGCATAACTCAAAAACAGTATGTCCTAGAAAGTTGAAATTTGGCACGTACTCTCCTAGTGGGGTCTAGTTGTGCACTTTCTCTTTTGGTTGCATTCGGATGTTCCTAAGGGGGTCTTTTGCCCCTTTTTTTGGGGGGGGGGAATCATTGTTGATTGAAACTCAAGTGGTGTTAGAATTTGTCGAACACTTGGCGATATATCGCCAGTCTTTTGGTCTCCAAGTTTTGTCGCCAACTTGGCGACAAATTTGACGATTTTTTTAAAAATTTGGTTTCACTTTGGTCATTGTTGGTGATATTTGGAGAGTAAACAATTGAATCACATTAAAATTGCCAATAATCTGGAAATTACATTAAATTGGAGTAAAAGGAAGTCATGTGATGCACACATCAGCTCGTTTTTTTATAAAAGCGGCAGTTTTTAAAATGTAAGAAGAACTAAAATAACAACAGACAAGTGAAGCAAGTGATGGAAAGGACACTAAGACTTTTTTGCACGTTAAAATACAACCCCAAGTTAAGGCTGTCTAGTTGTCTCCTTTAGAAGCGCGTGGATTACGTACCGATCACCCCCGCGTAAAATGGAACTCTTCGTTCTAGGAGGCGTAGCGAAGTGCCTTCCCCTGAAAAACAGACAATACTTGTCATGATCTCACCTTCATTTTTTACAACTTATTATTGCGTGATTCTTATCGATTTACAGTCCAGAAGATTTTAAACCAGAATCGGCCTTGCAAACCTTCCCCACAGTACTCCTCCTTATTTATCGTGCTCCTCAAAGCTATCTTCCTGAAAATTTGAGGTAGATTAAGGTCTGTTTCTTCCATCTTCGTGAATTATAGCAAAGAATATGTACAGCACTAACTAGACAAGGTCATGATGGACAGAAGTGTAAGTAGACTTCATTTTGAGCACTAACTAGACAAGGTCATGATGGACAGAGTTATAAGTAGACGTCATTTCGAGCACTAAATAAACAAAGTCATGATGGACAGAGGTGTAAGTAGACTTCATTTCGAGTACTAAATAGACAAGGTCATGATGGACAGAGGTGTAAGTAGACTTCATTTCGAGAACTAACTAGACAAGGTCATGATAGACAGAGGTGTAAGTAGACTTCATTTCGAGCACTAATTAGACAAGATCATGATGGACAGAGCTGTAAGTAGACTTCATTTTGAGTACTAACTAGACAAAGTCATGATGGACAGAGGTGTAAGTAGACTTCATTTCGGGTCAATTTTAAACAGAACTTAAACGTAGATGGAAGTTCCAAAGACTGTATCCAAAAAATGATTAATTTACGAAACTAAATCAGTAGCATCACTACGAGGGGGGGGGGGGGGGGGCGTTCCGCCCCGGGTGTCACCCGTCCTGGGGGGGGGGGTGACACCCTTAGTGGAATTGCAAGTGTTTGAAAAATTCGAAGCTAAAATACATTTTCAAGACTACAAATTAAAAAATTTTCCGGAGGGTAAACCCCGAACGCCCCATTTGTATTTGTTTTTTTGTACATTAGCCCACGTAAAATTTCGTTATAACACAAATAAAGTTGTTCCTCAAAATTGCATGAATTTTACGTTTACATTTTTTTTCCCTTTTGTGTCTGTAGGGGGGGGGGGTGACACTATAAACTACCGCCCCGGGTGTCACTCATGCTAGGTACGGCACTGACAAACTCATATCTATATATATATTTTATACAATACCTAAGCATCATACAGTATGCCACCGTTTTATGAAGCATACAATATGGTTTACACGTGTGTTGAGTTTTAACGATAAGCGTGCATTTCTGTATTATCGTAGATATTTTTTAAATCCGCTTTTGAAAGTTTTTTTTTTCTAATTCTGTTAAGGCATTGTTTATTTTTCGTGGTGTCAGTTAATGTTTCGGAAATCTCATACCCAATAGCGCTTATAGAATTGAAAAAAGAAAAAGGAAAAAAAAACACTCCAAATTAAACGTTACTTTTTCACTGTATTTTAACCCTTCAAACCAGTATTTAAGTTCGGCGAACCTGTTTGATTTGCACGTATATACACGGGCTACCGGCTTGAAGGATTAGTTATATTTTTATTTTTGCTTCTCCCCCCCCCCCTCCCCCCCTCCTCCTATCGCTCATATCCAGGAGCCACAATACTAACATAATTATTTCAAACGTGTCGGCTGTTGATAGAAAAAAGCAATAATAAACCACTTACAAAACTGGTCAGTCAAGTATGATTTAATTTTCGCACTTTGAATGCTAACAATCAATGTTTAAGTAAGCTAGCCTGTGTAAAGGTTTTCCAGGTGCGTTTTCTATCCCAATTCAGTTTTGGCTTCTTTCGAAATCATTTTTTTTAGATTTTTTGTTCTTACGATCTTGTTCATAACTGTATGTGCTGTGATCAAATTAAGAGGTTTTACTGGTATATAACAAGTTTTCTTAAATAAGTCTCAGTTGAAAAAACTTTTTAAAATGCTTTCACATTGGTGTTTTGAATCGAAAAAAGCCTTAAGAACCTGGATGATTTGGAAAGTTTGAGAAGTTTTAAAATCGCAAGATCTGCAACTCTATGCCTGCTTAAATCCTACTGGGAATTTTAATTTGCTTACCTTGTTCACAATTAACTTTAAAAGAATTAAATTAATTTTGTTTTTGGCTACGATTAAAACCTTGTTCCACTCAACCAAACCGTCACCAGGACTAAGTATAATAAAAGCTTGTAAAAGGAAACGAGTATAACGTAAGACATTATTCTCGAATTTATTCTTGTCAAACGCTTTTCTTCCCACCCTTTTGATATTCCATTACGACTTTTGTTTTATTTAACACTAGCTGCGTTGCCCGGCTTTGCCCGGTCTACCTTGAAAAAAAAAAACCATTGCGTCAAGTGAAGTGTCTTCAATAACCAGGATCAAATGATAGAGAAAAAAACATGCAAAATTTTCTCGCCAATCAATGACAACAGATACTGAAATACTTTTAAGAAATTAAAATAAAATGAGAAATATGGATTTAAAAGGCGTAACCATGGAAACACAAAATCAAATAAGTTTAAGAATTGAAAATGAGAAAGATCAAAATAAACAATGGATTCAAAAAGCGTTACCGTGGAAACGCAAAATAAAATGGTTAAAAACTTGAATGGAGAACAGATTTTTGAACTTCATTTAATTCGCTTGTAACTTTTTTTCTAATGGAGATAGAGGGTTAAACTTTCGACCATAGGTCGAGCTAGATCTGGAGTAAAAAATGTCGCTTTTTCCAATGGCGTCAAAAAGAAAGCTGTGGGACAATTCCAAATAAATCAATAAAAGGGACTTCCCTTTTATTGATTTATTTAATGAAGGAAGATATGCCTAAATTTCAGCGAAGCCTAAAAAAATTCGAGCTAAAAACGCAAATAACTCCCGCCATAATAAATTTAGAGCATTGAAACAAATTGCGTAGAACGTGGAAAATTCTACCCTTTCTAACGATATGTAATATTAGTATGTGCAAGTAATTTTTCACCCCCATATTCGGGAATTTATGTGAAAATTGGGCCTAAATTGGAATAAAAAAAGAACTATTCATCGAATTGTTTTCGAACTGGTCTGCAAACCTTCTGAGGACTTAAAGGAACAAATTGTGAAAATTTCAGCGCAATCGGCCGGGTAGTTCTCGAGTTTTGCGAGTTCAAACACACAGACGCTTTTTGGAGACTTCATTTTATACTATGTAGAGATGCATCGCTTTATATTAATCCATGTACACGTATACAAATTTAAGTGTCATAATATTCAAAGCTAACAAATCGATCATAGAAAACCTTTTTCGAACATTCAATTTGAATCTCCTGTTGTTTAAAACACTTTTAAAAGGAAAAAAAAAACGAGTTTTTCCATTTTAATTTCAAGGTTTGAAATTTTCAAGACATTTTTACTTCACTTCATTTAAAAGTGATTTTTTAGAAATAAAAAAAAAAATAAAAATAAATAATGCTCTTTCTACACAAAATATTACATGCATGGAGAAAGGTGTTCACACTAAAATAGAACTTTTGAAATTGTATTAAAACTATCCATAAATTTAAATTAGAATTTGAAAGCATCAACTTCGTGGGAAAAAAGCATGGCACCTGCTTCGTATTATGTAAAGAAAAAAATTCTTAAATTTTTAAATATCTGTAAGTTAATATTTGGTTTTAAATAAAATATTTACTGATGAAATGTTGAAACATTTTTATTATTTTATCAAAATGATGAGGATAGCAGAAAATAAACTTGTATTTTCCTTCGCTCTATTAAAGTTGTTAATGTTCAATTAGTCAAATCGCAAGCTAATAATTATTTAAATATTTAATTGACCGTTATTTTTTTAATTGAAACTGAATTCACAACAAAAGGGATTTCCTGAAATTACATGTTTTTTGAAAGGGTACATCCATTTATGATTTTTCAGAAATTCATATTTACGTGAGAAAATTCAAATAAATGCATTTGGCGAAGTTCACCTTTGGCATCGGTGTGTTAGTTCATGGCAACCCTGCATGGGCCGTCTGGCTAAACTAAACAAATTTCTTAGCCCGAAAATTGCGCCCAAATTGCAGGTTTATTTACGTAACCCACTTTCTTCAATAAAATATCAAGTGACGAGCCATCCAACGGGTTTTCTACCGACGCGCCCTAACACTGGAGAAGTTCTTTAAACAAATCGAACAGCCAGCGATGGGGGCTCTGGAACTTCTTTCCACCCTTCCACTTCCAGGGTGGTCGGAAGAGAAAGTCTCGGAGTTCTCAAGTAAAATTGACTTGGGAGTTTTTGATATTTTTAGATGCTCACGATTTTCGAGGCAGATCGATTTGCCAACTAATGTAGTTTTTCGTTCTTAGAAACGAAATGGTACACAGAGTTACGTTTTATTACACACTATAATATCGCCACGCTTATAATTTCGTATTTACGTAAAAATAGAACAAATGCGTTTTGCATCATTATTTCTTGACGCGTCCATCATTTCATTCCTTAATTATCAATTCATGTATTTGTATTTCTACCAGACGTTGTATTCATTTATGTATTTACACATTTTACAATGCATGATTTTCTCTCACACTCACTGTGTGCAATGTGTTTTACATTTTTTTAATGATTTTATTTATACTCCTAAAAAAACAATATTATTTCTAATCAAATTCCTGTTTAATATTTTTTTTCCTAATGTTGACTTTTGATTACTTTTCCATTTATGATTGGGGGAAAAAATCATACTTCATGACTTTTAAAAGCATTTTTTAATTGGAGGATAGTTTAACATGCGATTTTAGGGCATTAATTTGGTATTAAAATTGTCTCTGAAACTGTTATCGTTGTTAATTGATCATTAATTAGAATATTTAAACACATTCTCTTTATGTGAAACGTAACTTTATTAATGACTATAGTGACACATGAAAATTAATTTTGTAATGCTGATTTTTTTAAAAAAAAGGCTTAATTACCCACAGACGCAAGTTTTGCTTATTTATCTATACATTTAGTTAAACACACGTTTTTAATCTCTTCTTTTATTCAAGTGTAACTGCATTTATCCACTTTTTCTCATTATTTAAAAAAACTAATCTATTTTATATATATTTTCTTGCCTAAAATATCTCTTATGCACTTTTTTCCTCTGCCTCTCTATTTACTGATTCCCTTCGTAATTACGCATTTATGACGTTAGCTATTCACTACGCGTCAATGTTCCGTTATTCAAGCTAATTGCATTTTATCTGCTTTTTCTCATATTTTAAAAACAATAAATTTATATATAATTTAGATATATTTTATTTCCTAAAATATATATATCTCTTTTCCATTTTTTTCCCCTTTGCCTCTGTATTTATTGATTCCCTACGTAGTTATGCATTTATGACGTTAGCAATTCACTACTAATCCTTATTCCGCTATTCAAGCGTAACTACATTTATCTGCTTTTTCTCATATTTTGAAAACGATAAATATTTAATTTAGATATATTTTCTTTTCAGAAATATATATCTCTTTTCCATTTTTTTCTTTGCCTCTGTATTTATTGATTCCCTGCGTAATTATGCATGTATGACGTTAGAAATTTACTGCACGTCAATATTCCGTCATTCAAGGGTAACTGCATTTATCTGCTTTTTCTCATATTTTAAAAACGATAAGTACTTAATTTAGATATATTTTCTTTCCTTAAAACATATATCTCTTTTCCATTTTTTTTCTTTGCCTCTGTATTTATTGATTCCCTGCGTAATTATGCATTTATGACGTTAGCAATTTACTGCACGTCAATATTCCGTCATTCAAGGGTAACTACATTTATCTGCTTTCTCTCATATTTCAAAAACAATAAACATTTAATTTAGATACATTTTCTTTCCTGAAATGTATATCCCTTTTACAGTTTTTTTTTTTTTTTTTGCCTCTGTATTTGATTCCCTGCATAATTATGCATTTATGACGTTAGCAATTTACTACACGTCAATATTCCGTACTTACATTGATATAAGGAAATCGTTCCGCAATAAAATCGTGAAAAGAAGTTTCTTAAAAGTAATTACAAGGCACGTCCACTGCGTAAGTAGAAAGTGGGAAGAGAACTCGAAAACAATTAAACAGCGGGTTTCTAATGACTCCCAAGACCGTATTTCTCGTAAAAAAAAAAGAAAAAAACTACAATTCCAAAAGGAAATGTCTACTACAGGTCTCTTATTTACTTCAGATTAATTAATTCCGTCCTTCTCATTAAATGCCTTCTGCGAGCGACTGACTCCCTTGCCCAAGAAGGGATGCTATTGGTAATCGGGTATCGATTAATCGATTGCAGCTGATATTGGCCAACAAGTCAACAAAGAATCGCGTTGCCGGAACATCTGTTTACTGTCCTCTTGGATCCGGCAGATTCCATCCGATGCAGAGCAGGAAAATCCGGCGTGTGCCGCACATTGGAATTCGATTTGAGTGGCAGTGCCGTGATTGGTGGATTGCTGTTCTTTAGCAGCAAATCGCGGGAGTGTGACAGCGATAGTTCTAAGAAATGGCGCTGTGGTACCAATATCAAACACAAGTAGTGAGAATGACAATTGTAGGTAGGGAATAATGTAAGGCGCAGGATATTGTGGATAAAAGAGAAAGATATTTGGTCCTGGGGAATAATTTCGCAGAAATTGTCATATCAGATGTGGAAAGTGAACGTGAACCTTCTATAGTTGGGGAAAACCTAACCTGGCAGCATTGTAAAGGCTACGCAGATCCTAATCACAGCAATACAACGTTGCCAGGTTAGGTTTGCCCCAACTATAGGTGCTGCATCGAAAAAAAAATATTATCATGATTTAAACTGTTTTCTACATTTCTTTCAACTAATGACTCTTCCATTTTCTCTTCCTATGCAGTAAGGGATTTAAAAAGTCGCAAATGCTGCAATGGGGTGGTTTCCTTCAGTCAAAAGTACTACTTTTAGTCATTGAAATGAATAGAATAAGCAAAAAAATTACATGGACCCAGAAAATACTTTCATTTTCCAAACAGTTTTTTTTTTTAATTAATTTTTTAAAATGTCCGATTTTTCAAACAAGGCGTGGTCTTGTGACGTCACAAATGATGCACTTTGGCGCATCTTTCTACCACGTTTCCACGTTATGATAATCAAGCAGCGAATTAAAATTGCGCTCTACGCTTGCTATCAACCCTATCGTTGCCAATACACGTGAGTAAAGATGCGAATTAAATATTTTGCACTGTGGATGGCAACATTGAATGGCATTTCATCATTTGTGATGTCACACGACAGAAGTGTAAACAATGAAAGCGCAACGATTTAAGTAATTTTTTAAAAATATTAAACTTAAATAAATTATCTAAAAAATTGTCAGATCCTACGTTTTTAAGCATGCTCTTTCAGAAAAAAATACTTTTAAAATTTTGGAAACGATCCCATTGCAAGGGCGCAATTACGGACTTCAAAGATTCACGTAATAAATAGTTTAGATAATATTGTGATAGACGAAAGGGGTCCCCAAAAATGCACTGCAGCGAGCCTCCAGACCTGTAAATCCACCGCTGTTTTTATGGTAATGTTTCGGAAGACTATCGATGAAAAGTTAAACTCACGTACTAAATTACGCTTAGACGGAACATGCTGTCAATAATGGTCATAATACTATGTATGTTGAATAGAGTTAGATGGAATTTAGACTATCGCATTGATATCACCAAGGGTTAACACACAGAAAACGTAAAAGAAAGTTAATAGGTAGTTGATTTTTTTCTGTTTTATGTCATCCTAGTGGTACCCGCACGGCTTTGCCCGTAATAGAAAAATTGAAAGGTCTTTTGGTTCGCCTGTATATTTACAAATAATGTATGGTGAATTTTCTCGCCAATTGGCTTGTACCCATGTTACGGTTCCACGTTATGATCATTTCGTATCTCGCCAATTGGCTTGTGCCCATGTTACGGTTCCACGTCATGATACTTTCGTAATTTACTCGTTCATCTTATGATATTTTTGTTCTTAAAATTCGAAGAGAAAAAGAACCACATCGAATTTTCGAAAAATCGCTTCGAGGTGCACACCCCTACGCTACAAACTAACTTTGTGCCAAATTTCATGAAAATCGATCGAACGGTCTAGGCGCTATGCGCGTCACAGAGATCCAGACATCCTCCGGACAGACAGAGGGACATTCAGCTTTATTATTAGTAAAGATAAAGATGAGGCAGTGAGGAGCAAAGGGAAATAAGTGGACTATTTCAAGTTTCGAGTAGACCGCGTTTAAAGTTTCAGATTTTACCTCTTTTGGTACTTTGTTTCTTAAATCACCGCAAGGTAGCGTATTCAAGCTCTAGAACTACAAATATACTACGTACTCTACGTACTTTTTTTTAAAGTTTAAATTTATAGAATCAAGAGGAATACTTTTGTATTTTAGAAAATACTGTTTGACCGTGGATTGTATGTAATTCGGCAATCTGCCAAATAAAAACTATTCCATCTGAATGAATCTAGCCGGGGAGAAGGGAAAATAACGATGGGATTTTGATGCACGCGTTTTATAACGTCACTAGTGCCTTATTCATTTGTTGCATTCTCAAAAATAAAATAAGGGGAAACGAAAATCGTTTCCATGGAAACAACAAAAAGAAAAGAAAATATTTTCCGTTCGTTTAGGAACGTAAAAGCAAAATGGTAAGCTCAAAACTTTGTTGTAAATAAATAAAGAAATTAGTTTTTGCCGTAAGAATATGGATCGAATATACTTTAGATTTAAAAAATGTTGCTGTGTGCAAATTTTCATTTTTACAAAACTAAGGCTAAATAATAGAGAGGCAAAAGTGCACATCTGAAACAAACAAACTAACATCCCTATAAACTAATAGATACGTCCATTTCCGCCTATAAACCGGACATTAGCCTTTCCAAGTAATCGATGGTCAAACAGTAGGCTTTCATTACACATTTTTTCTAAATCACGCTGTACAGCAGCACCTACTAGAACAACTAGTACTATATCTTTCCACAAGACAGTGAAGAGGTCCACCTACCATTTGTGTGTACTGGTTACTTCCAAATTTTTAATTTTGTCACTTACATCCTTATGCTTCTCACTGCATCATGTGGTCTTTTTTGTTATACGCATCTTATTTTTTGAGCAATCACGATTGCTTACTGCTTTCATTTGACTGTTTTGATGTGCTATCATTTTATTTTCCCGCCAACATCCTCTGCAGTATCACCGTCGACCGGCTCCTCACGATGCTGCTCCTATAGTGAAAACCGTCTCCAGGTTGCATCCATATGCTACACACACGCGCATACATACACAACTACACACACACAAACACATGCACACACATACACAAACACATACACACAACTACCCACACACTCATACCTGCACCCAGACACAAACACACACGCCTACATACACACACACACACACACACTCGTGATTGCGAAAAACATAATTTGAATTCCAGATGTCAAAATTCAAATTAATTTGGATTTTTTTTTTTGCCACAAAGCTTAGGGGGAGAGTTATGAATAACCAATACATTAATAGTTTTATTCTCGAATGTTATGCCAGTGGAGTGATTAAAAACAGAAAAATTGTGGATCAAAGTTACACTGGATGACTAAGTTTTGTCTTTCTGCGGAATTCTAACAGTATCAAAGCGATCTTTTACTGACCCTTTTCTGCAAATCAGAAATTGAGTCCTCATTTTCTAAAGAGTTCATAGAAAAATGACACATAACATAACTTTGCGTGCCGGCACAGTCTTGTTTCCATGTGCCATCCACGCGACACCTGACACGCAGAATTCATCATCGGACATTTGATTTCTGAGAATGGGGTTAGTAATGAAAAATAATAAACGAAAGAGAGCGACTTCCTGCTCTTCTGTCTGCGCCATTTTGCCATTTTAAAGTAATTTATTTACAAACAAGTTTTTTTTTTTTTTTTAATCTCCGCCGATTTATCGTCTGCGTGAATTTCATAACGAAACTAAGTTTGATGACCTATCGACGAGGAATGCCGTTCCCCCACATCAACTTTCTCCATTTTAATTCACCTCCAGAAAGTTGTACACTATTGATGAATCTGGCAACGGGTAAGGAATTTTGTCAGAAAGAATACAAGAAATGTCCCCGATTCTCATCCGAGCGGTCAGACATGTTTTTTTTTTTCTCTTCTTCTATCGTCAACCCAGCCATTTGACTTTTGGCGCACGTACGCACGATAAAGTCGATGGGATGTTTTCTTTTGGTCGCTTTTTTCTTTTAAATCAAATAAAAGGTTCAGTATCTTTGACAGCATTTCCGAGATTGGGTCAGATGAAAGAAAACAATAGAACGACGTCATCTATTTGACATACGCTGGACATAAAACTATTTTCTCTTTTCTATTCAGTAAATATACCGGCATTAAATGTCATGTTCTATTTTTGTCATTTGTTTGCATTATTCTTTAGACAGGTGCAAATAATTTAGCGCAAGAGAAAAAAATTTATGTTTTTAAAGCAAAATGAGTTTTTTATGCATTGGAAAAATTAGTTGAACCATCTTAACTAACATTAGAGTAGATATACTCAATATCTATTTCTTCTCAATAATATCAATTGTCAGTTATAAATAATTATGATACTTTATTGAGCAATCACGACTGCTTATTGCTTTCATTTGACTGTTTTAATGTGCTATCATTTTATTTTCCCGCCAGCACCCTCTGCAGCATCACCGTCGACCGGCTCCTCACGATGCTGCTCCTATAGCGAAAGCCGCCTTCAGGTTCCGTCCATATCTCACACGCGCATACATACACAACTACACACACGCACACACACACACACCTACACACACAAATACCCAAACACATACACAAACACATACACACACTCATACATACAGACACATACACACACACACATATACACACAACTACCCGCATATTCATGCCTGCACACAGACACAAACACATATGCCTATACACACATACACATACCCCGCCCCCACGCACACAAACACTCAAACACACAACTACCAACACTCATGCCTGCCCACAGACACAAACACACATGCCTATACACACACACATACCCCCTACACACACATGCCCCCTACACACACACATACCCCCTACACACAAACACACATACTACCCACACACACAAACACACACGCCTACATACACACACACACACACTCGTGATTGCGAAAAACATAATTTGAATTCCAGATGACAAAATTCAAATTAATCTTTTTTAAAACTTTTTTTTTCTTCCAAAAACCTTTATTCCTGGTAAAATCGAAAACAGATCGTGTTGAAGAGGGGTTTTCAGCCTTTGTACCAACGTACTGACATTTTTATGACGAAGAATTTAATAGTTAGGCCAGTACGTTTAATTTTTACGCCCCCTGCCCCGCGCCATGCGCTGAAAGTTGCATGGTAATTCTACGGCACATGTCAAGAGGTAAAGGGTGTTAACGTTTGGGACTTTTGCCTGTAAAAGTATTTCGATTATACTGTTTGACTATCGATTACATGGAAAGGCTAATATCCGGTTTATAGGCGGAAATGGACGCATCTATTAGTTTATAGGGGTGTTAGTTGGTTTGTTTCAGATGTGCACTTTTGCCTCTCTATTATTTAACCTTGGTTTTGTAAAAATGAAAATTGGCTCACAGCAGCATTTTTTTAATCTCAAGTACATTCGATTCATATTCTCACGGGAAAAATTAATTGATTTATTTATTCACAACAAAGTTTTGAACTTACTATTTTGCTTCTACGTTCCTGAACGAAAGGAAAATATTTTATTTTATTTTTGTTGTTTCCATGGTTACTATTTTTGTTGAGCAATCACGATTGCTTTCATTTGACTGTTTTTGATGTCCTATCATTTTTCCCACCGCCATCTTCCACAGCATCACAGTCGACCGGGTCCTCACGATGCTGCACCTCTAGCAAAAACCGTCTCCAGGTTTCGTCAATATCCTACACTTACACGCATACATACACGCACCTACACACATATACATATATACAGCTACACACACATACATACACCTACACACATACACAAACACACACAAACACACACACACACACTCACATACACACAACTACACACAGACACATATGCCTACACACACATACACATACCCCCCACACACATACACACTACCCACACACTCATGCCTGCACACAGACACAAACACACATGCCTAAACACACACACATACCCCCACACGCTTACATATACACACACACTCGTGATTGCGAAAAACATAATTTGAATTCAAGATGACAAAATTCAAATTAATTTTTTTCCCCTTATTTTATTTTAGAGAATGCAATAAATGAATAAGGCACTAGTGACATTATAAAACGCGTGCAACAAGATCCCATCGTTATTTTCCCTTCTCCCCTGCTAGATTTATTCAGATGGAATCGTCTTTACTTGGCAGACTGCCAAATTATATAAAATCCGTGGTCAAACAGTATTTTCTAAAACACAAAAGTATTCCTCTTGATTCTTTAAATTTAAATCGGAGCATTTAAACTTTAAAAAAAAGTACGTAGAGTACGTAGTATATTTGTAATTCTAGAGCTTGAATACGCTACCTTGCGGTGATTTAAGAAACAAAGAACCAAAAGAGGTAAAATATTCCGTTCCTCCTTTGGGTAAAAATTTGGCTTCAAACAGTTGATGAAGTTATGCAATTTCTAAAGAAAACAAATGAGAAACCCCACAAACACGAAGAAAAATTAGTCGTTCACTAAGCTCAAAAGCAGGTTATGAGTTACGGCATTCGTTTTTTACCTCTTTCAGCCGTCATTAGCCAGGGACTGCAGCGCCTCCTATAGTTTATTGGAATTACGAATAAAACTATGTTGGGGAGTTTTTTAGTTCTTTTAGCTAGAAATATTCTTGTTTATTTATTAATGAAAACAACACACGAGCGTGAATATCCTCATATATATAATAGCCAATGATCGAGTAACGCTCCTGAGGTCATCAACAATGACACTCGCGCCACAGCATGACAGTTTGATAATATGTTTTGGTAACGCTTAAAATGCAGGGAAAGGCTTTATTGTGACAAGGCTGAACTGGATCCGGTAACCTAACTGTTTTAGTAGTAAGACTGTCATTTCAGAGGAATGAAGAAACGAAAAACGGGTCAACAATGAACGCTACCTCCTGGGGTTCAGGGTTAATCCACTGGAGTTAGGGCTGAAATTTAAACTATCAAAATATCGCCAAAAAGGCAATTGCTTCGTTCTCGTAGAAGCAATTTTTACCCGTCATACCTTGACGGGCGGTTTTCTAGTGATTAAAATACTCATCAAAGTTATGTGAATTCGCAACTCCAGAGCTCGAATACGCTACCTTGCGGATATTTACAAAAGTGCCGAAAAACTAAAACATTGCGATCCACATGTTCATTTTGGGCAAAACAAACAGTTTGTTATGTGTATTTTTTTTATTTGCGTAATTCATCATTTGAAATCGTCATCCGCAACAGCGTAACATCAAAAATATCTTATATAAACTGTGAGTACACATTTTATTTATCTTGTTCTGAGTGAATTTGAATAAATATCAGTTTTTCAATTCGATGAAAAATTACTCTTTTCCTTAACCTAATTTCACATAAATGATTTAAATAACCTTTGTTACTACAGCATCCAACTGAAATGGACAGTATGCGAATAAATTTTCTTGAAAATATTTATCGCAGAACAGATTGAAATATCCAGAAAGAACGTTGAGAATTTGAACAATAAAAAGTAAAAGTTTGGAATTTTTATTGCTAAAATATCGCGCCAACTTAACTTTATTGCTCTGCAAAAGCTCTCATTATCGGTGGAAGAGTTTCGCCAAAAATCTGTTTATAGGGTTATGGTTTTAAAATTGTGTGAAAGAATAATGTATCTTGACAAGATTTCGCATATCAGTTAAATCATTTCCATGACGAATGAATTAAATGCATGATGATTTCTTTTGATATCCAATTATATAGTCATAGAAATAAATTATCTAGTGTTAAATGTTACTATTGACAGTCTGTCACGTAGTGCACTATGTGACAAAAATGTCCACAAATGCCGGAAGTGTCACAAAAATGTCAACAAATGCCGGAAATGTCACGAAACTGGAGACACAAAATGTACTAATGTATAGAAAAAACGGTGCAAAATGAAAATGCTTTCAAACGAACCAAAAATTTATGAATTCCGAATTCAACATCGTGAAAATGGCTGCTTCAGAACAACTTACTGTGTGTTCTGCATTAATTGTTTACTTTCGTAATACTTTTTGGTTTCTAATCTCTTTCCACATGGGTCAGAATAACCAAAAGACTTTGAAAAATCTTTTCAAATGAAGAAAGAACAAAAAATCATGCATGCGAACAAAAATTTCTCTCAATTCCTAAGTTTATAAGCAATTTATACGTTACAGCGTGCGTTTGTTTTAGTTTTTTCATCAGCCGTTAGACAGTGACTGCAGCGCCCCCTATAGTTTGTTGGAGTTGCGAATAGCAATGTTTCATATTGCATAAAAATTACCATAACGATTCAGACGCTTTATTCATTAAAATGTTGGAAGCACTAACAATGGAGTAGGATATCATCGACATTATTTCTCAACTCGTTTCTTCTCCCAAGGAAACACTTTTAATTTCAAACGAACAAATTTATGCGGGTTTCTCAAATCCGGCACATCCCTGCGTTTCGACACACCCACCCCGTTTATTTGCTCTAGGAAACTTTTCTTAGAAATATCGTCTGCGACCACACACAACTCAACTCATTTAATCACGCTGCGACGCATCACTTATTTATACGCCGAAGAGAAACATTGTCCCCATTTATAACCTGCGGGATTACTCATTTATCTAGGATATACCCGAAACTATTTGAGGCTCGGGTTTCACAGCCAATGCTCTCATAAATATGACATAAAAGGGAACCTAATTTTTACTCTTTTTGACTGGAACATTTTCTTGCGTTATGCGCCCATTTATTACGAGATCTTTGCATGGAATGGGTAGAATAAACTCTGGATGGAGTGATCTTTGAGAAAGTCGAGACAAATTGTCGAATTAAGCGTAGAACGTTGTAGATGAGTTTGAATTTACCACTAACTCTTTTCTATTTTATTGTTCGCTGTTTTAGATTTTGATACCCCACCTTTCGGTGGTTTAAGAAATTATCAAAAGAGGTAAAGCATTTCAATTCTGCACTGAAAAGGTAGATATTGCACCATATATATCGCACCATAGAATATCGAGTTAAGTTGAGTTGAAAAAATAGTTTTGTGACCACAAATTTAAGAAAAAAAAAGTTTCGCTTTGTCTTATATTCGCAACTCCAATAAGCTATAGGGGGCGCTGCATCCACCTTTTAATGGCGGATGAAAAAGGTAAAACAAACGCATGCCATAACTTATAACTTCCTTTGACGCTTAGTGAATAGCAATAATTTTTTATCGTGTTTGCGGGAAGCTTTCTTTTCTATTCTTCTAAAATTACATTACACCACAAACTGTCTGAAACCTGTAATTTATCCCAAAGAAAACACGTGGAACGGAATGTTTTACCTTTTTCTTTAGTATTGTTAATCACCGCAAGGTAGCGTATTCGAGCTTTGGAGTTGCGAATAGAAATAACTATCACCGAGTTTTCAACAGAATGTGTAAGGAAAAAAAAATCTTGGGATAAATATAGTACAGAAAACAAGTCAGTTTTAACCAAAATAGGCAATAATAGTTATTAAGAATTATTGCGTTGAACAAGTAGAATTGTCGTTACATGCACTCTCATTGGCCATTATTTCATTTTGAATACTTTCCTTGTAATGAATTGAAGTGAAGTACTCGGAGTAACATTATGGACTGCAGCTGTGCAATGTTATTTCCTACACTAATGAATGAATTAATGTTTAGTATTGCCTTTACGGACTATTACTATAAATGATGTTCAGCACTTCAACATAAATATTTTAATCGCGAAAACAAAATTACGTTAAATTATTTTTGTAGAAGTATATGAATACATTTTAGAAAATATGGTTCGAGTTAAGACACTTATAAAGACGAGACACATTAAGCTAGTGGGCGAAATTTCCACATGAGAGTATAGTAGCTATTTTCAAAGGGCTGCCACGGATATTTTTAGTTATAATTTAAAAATACATAAAATAAACAACATTTTACTGAAAGTAATAATTTGATCAGTATTTAATGGCTGCTTATCTTACATTTTTACACGCGTTTGTTATTTTACTATGTTTTATATTTCTAATTTTGTTCTCAGCAGTATAGGATTTAAAGTCATTTTTTCTTACATGATTTTTTCATTCATAAAATACTATATTTTGATTTTTCGTGGATGAGAAATGCCATTTTTTTTAATTCGATAATTTAAAGCACAATGGGGTGGTTTCCTTCAGTCAAAAGTACTACTTTTAGTCATTGGAATGGATAGAATGAGCAAAAAAAAAAAAAAAAATACATGGACGCAGAACATACTTTCATTTTCCCAACAGTTTTTTTTTTTTTTAATGTCCTTTTCTTCAAACAAGGCGGGGTCTTTATGACGTCCCAAATGATGTAATTTAGCGCATCTTTCTACCGCGATTCCACGTTATGATAGTCAAGCAGCGAATTAAAATTGCGCTCTACGCTTGCTATCAACCCTATCGTTGCCAATGCTCGTGAGTAAAGATGCGAATTAAATATTTTGCACTGTGAATGGCGACATTGAATGGCATTTCATCATTTTTGATGTCACACGACAGATGTGTAAACAATGAAAGCGCTCCGATTTAAGTAATTTTTTAAAAATATTAAACTTAAATAAATTATTTAGAAAATGGTCAGATCCTCTGTTTTTAAGCATGCTCTTTCAGAAAAAAATACTTATAAAATTTTGGAAACGACCCCATTCTATTACAACTCAATAAAATAAATGAAGCTAGTTTAATGATTTGTATAGAACAAGTTACATTAATATCATTTAATAAAGTTTTTAAAACATGATAAATGGCATTAAAATTATAATGTATTCTGTTTTTTGTCTAGGTTCTGCAATCATTATCACCTCAATCTAAACAATAACTTGAGGCACATACAACTAAAGTAACTAAAAAAAAAATTTTGCGCATTTGTATGATTTACATATCTTTGGAAGCCGCGTGCAAACGATTGGAAAACACTTGCTGATGTAGCTGAGACGCAGGAATTGTCGTTTTACGGCCGCTATTAGATCGATGTAAATGATTTTACATGTCAACTGCCTTTGCTTCCATAGTTCGCATGTTTTTGCATAAAAAGAAATTCTTTGTAACCCCGAAACAAGTGGCTGTTTTTTTTTTTTGCAAGATTTGTGCTTTTCGGACATCATTTTTTTGCTTTCAGGCATTTTATTCATTTCTTAAGAAGGAAAGGAGTAAACCAAATGCTGTTTGACGAATATTTAAACATATTACATTTTATGTTTGGCAACATTTATGCACATTTTTGTTGGAAATAATGCATCAGTAATATTTCAACATTTTTTCTTTCTTTCATTGGATACGTATTAAAGTAACTCCTTATTTTGTTGTGGGTTAATAAATTAAAAAAAAAAAATTAAAATAAAAATCATTCTGCGTAAGTAAGTGTCTACTTCAGAAAGGGAATATTTCTTTTAAGAAATGCCGCACATAATCTAGTGTCAGCTCTTTTTCATGTAATATAAGTACAGAGAAAAGCTTTTTTTTTGTTTTATATCTTTATTGTTAGGAGATTGAATCTTTGAGAGTAGCATTTTTTTTTATTACGCAACTTAGATGTCCGTGTTTGAACTTTCAAGCAGTATAAAATTTTATTCAAGATAAGATTTATGAAATCGTAAAAAATCTCGATAATGTTACGATCATTCGCATTACAGAACAGCAGATACGGCAGTGGAGTCTTGGAGGAAATGGATGCGTTCCAAGACCCCTCGCGTAGATCAGAATTTCGCGTTGCGATAAAGGATAATACATGTTTACTAAAAAGTCATATTACAATATGACTTTTCAATAAACAAACACTATTGTTTTAGACACTTATAAACACGTTTCAAGCTGTTTCATACCATCACTTAACTATATTACCGTTTCCTGCATACAGAATGGAACTTATACTTCATTTAAAAAAAAAAAAATGTTAATTCGAATTTTTGGCATCATGAATTCAAATTATATTTTTCGCAATGACGAGCGTGTGTTTGTATGAATGCGCGTGTGTGTTTGTGTAGGCGCATGTGTGTGGGCGCGCGCGTGTGTGTGTGTGTATGCATGTGTGTGCGTGTTGCGTATGCAGTGCTGTGTGTGTGTAGGCGTTCGTGTGTATGTGTATGTAGGCATATGTGTTTGTGTCTGTGTGCAGGCATGAGTGTGTGTATGTGTGTGTAGGCGTGTGTGTGTAGGATATGGACGCAACCTGGAGACGGTTTTCGCAAGAGGAGCAGCATCGTGAGGCCGGTCGACGTGACGGTGGTGCTGGCAGAGGGTGCTGGCGGGAAAATAAAATGATAGGAATTCAAAACAGTCAAATGAGAACAATAAGCAATCGTGATTGCTCAAAAAAAAAAACATGTTTTTTGAACGCTCCGATGGGAGGTCACTGTGACTTCCCAAAAATCTCTTTATTCGCAAATTTGACGACTCGGCAAAATGATCATAATTCGGCATAATTTGTAGTTCTATTCGGAAAAATTATTTTCAATCGGTTAATGCTTGGAGTTCCATTCGGCAAAATTATCATCATTCGGCGAAATTATGAGTTTCATTCGTTAAAATTTGAGTTCAATTCGGCAAAATGACCATATTTAGGCAGAATTTGGAGTTCTATTCGGAAAAATTATTTTCAATCGGCAAAATTTGGAGTTCCATTCGGCAAATTGAGACTTTTTAACCTTCCCAAAAATTTAAGTTCGGGGTGCCCCTGTGTTATTCAACATAATGGGGTCGTTTCCTTCAGTCAAAAGTAGCACTTTTAGTCACTGAAATTAATTGAATAAGCAAAAAAAAAAAAAAAAAAACATGGACCCAAAAAAAATTCTTTCATTTTCGCAACAGTTATTTTTTAATTAATTTTTTTAAATGTCCGATTTTTCAAACAAGGCGTGGTCTTGATGACGTCACAAATGATGCTCTTTGGCGCATCTTTCTATTGCATTTCCATGTTATGATAATCAAGAAGCGAATTAAAATTGCGCTCTACGCTTGCTATCAATCCTATCGTTGCCAATACACGTGAATAAAGATGAAAATTAAATATTTTGCTCTGTGAATGGCAATATTGAATGGCATTTCATCATTTGTGATGTCATCGGCAAGAAATGTAAACAATGAAAGATCACCGATTTAAGTAATTTTTTTAAAATATTCAATTTAAACAAATTATTTAAAAAATGGTTAGATCCTATGTTTTTAAGCATGTTCTTTCAGAAAAAAATATTGTTAAAATATTGGAAGCGATCCCATTGCAACAATGCACAAAATCTTACTTTAATTGAAGAAACTTTATTTTTCTCTTTCCATCTTCACTAGCTTTAGACGAAGCAGCATGCGTAGTGCCACTATATTCTATTAACTTTAACATTTAGAATGCAAAATACAGAGTGGTTTTTTTTTTGTGTGCACTAGGAAGGCGAGGTTTAGTCTGGTACTGTGTGGGAATTCCGCCTTCTGTGACGCTAAAGAAATCCATTCATGAAACCGTTATCTAAAATCTCGTGTTGCGTACAAGGAGTTCACGTCAGCTTTGAGATACGTTACGCGTGAAACTTGCGTTGTATCCATTTCGTACAAGCCAAATCGCATTGTAACGCGAGTACATTATATTTAAAAATCATGGACTACTAAGTTCTATGGAATGCGTTTTGTGAATCATTTTACTTTCGAACTTGGAATCACGGATGACTCATAGTTTTATTAATTTATTTTTTTTAAATTATTTTTAGTTCGAATGGATAGTTTTACGAAAAATATTTGACGATGGCAACTTCAACCCGAAAAGCTAGTTTATAAAACACTCAGTTATATCAAAGTTAAGACGGCCGTGGTAGCCTGATCGGTAGGGCATTGGACTCGGGGCCGGAGGGGCTCGGGTTCGATCCCCGCTGGTCGAAGACCCACCGTCGTCATTAAAGGGGACTGGGCGACGTTAAATATGCTCGTGGTCTCAATGTCCTCCAAGTGAAACGATACCTCTGGGGGTGCTAGTACCAGGTAGCTATTAGCTCTTGGACTAGTTCTAAATTCTCATTAACTGTTCGATCCGGTGATGGTGCTGCCATCTATCGGTATATAAAATAATGGAGGCAAGGCACTTAGTATGCAGTCCTCGACATAAATACAGTTGTAGTCAGTTGTGACTCTTGAATAGAATAGAATAGAATAGAATATCAAAGTTAATTCACTTAAGATAATAAAATACTTTCAATGCAATATTTTCCCGAATATTTCTTGCTTTTAAGCATGCTATGAAATAAGTAAATATTCTTCGTTGAAAAGACCATGCATGGACTACAAAATACCATAAAATATGATAGTAAATGAAGTACTTACCACATGTGGGATATGGTTGAGAGAAAAGCACACCAGGGCTGTCAGGGCCACTGAGGGCCACCTCAAGTCGGACGTTCCTTTGGCGTTTTTGCCATAGGGCCGCCGGCTCGCCTGCCTGGATGGCCTGTGTAGGGCCCTCGTGCTGCCTGTGCTGCTATGGGTATCCAATGGACTGTTCATTCCGGTCGCTGACGGCAAATCCGGCGACGCACAATCCGGCAGTTGGAAGCTGCCGTTGGCTGCCAACTTCGTCCCATGCCTGCTGCGGTGCACCTCAACTTGTATCATACACACGATGGACGAAAAGATCAACACACCGAACAGGGACAGCAGGAAGATGGAAAACTTGATGTCCCACTGGACAGGGTGAAGGCGGCAAAATTCGCGGTTGGGCAACCTGCCCTGGAGGACACTGTCTTGGGCGAGGAATGCCTTCGCTTTGCCCTCGTCTGCCGTCGTGGCGAACACGGCTGCCACTCCCACCAGGGCTGACACCAGGGCCAGGACGGCCACGTGGTACCGGATCTGGTTCCGGCGGACGCTGAACCGGTACCGGTACGGCCACCGGACGGTCAGGGCGCGGTCGATCACCATGGATGTGAGGGTGGCAATTTGGAACGTCCTGGTGGCCACTAGTCCCCAGCGCGTGAACCCGCAGGGCGCTCTGAATGGCGGATTTATGAGGCTGATGATGGCGTAGCAAAATGTGAAGATAGACGTCACGAGTTCTTGGGAGGTGACCGCCAACAGGAACAGGTCCACTGTCCTCCATCGCCTCCTGTACGTATGGAGGACATAAATGGTCCACAGAGCCAAGACAGCTACCAAAGGTGAACTGGATGACGCTATTAACCAACTTATAGCAATGGGTTCCATGACTAAACTTAATATTTTCAGCGACTGATGACTTTAAATAAAGGAATAATTGAAAAATAATGCTAAACATTCATAATTTATGATGCATCAATCGGTATATTTTCTTCAAATAAATAATAAAACTATCATTTATCTAACAGCAGCAATAGCTATCTCTTTTGATTCTAAAATATCAAGAAGACTATATACAATATTTTTCAACGATGAAATAAATATCATAAGCCCTATAATATCTTGCTCAGAATAAATATCGCACTGACCAAACAATCATTTAGTAAAATCTTTACGAATAAATAACATTTACTAGAAATGCTTAATCGCGTATCTTAGTAACTCAAAGCTATTTTCATAAGTGTAACGAAAATAATTTTCACAACTACTACATTCCACGAACAAACTAAGAAATAAGGTGAAAAATTATCATTTAGTGATGATAAGAGACTTATCATCACTAAATGATTTGGTAAACGCTGAGAATTCAAGCCATTTCTTGTCTATCAAAGTATGCAAAAATTTTTCCCATTGCTCAGAAAATTGCATATTTCCGAAAACATTGACTGATGAGTAGTTGACTAAAACACATTTTGTTGTGCGTTTTGAAACACATTGTAGACTTGAACTTCACACTTAAAATATTTTCGAGGAATTCACAACAATTTTCACATGTAAAATGGCCCTGATAATTATAATTTCCGTAGCTCTTTTTCAATTTGTTTGTTTGTAAACAATTCCAATGCAGATATATTTCTTTAATTGTGACGAGCTAAATTATTTCAGTAAAACGCTTCAAATATCATTTCAGTAAAATTATTCAAAAATTTAAACAATAAAAACAAGCTTTTGTTGACACCTCAGATGATTATGCCACGAATATCCACATGTCGGAGGTAAACAATAAATCCAGTGGGATAAAAAAAAAAAATATTAACGATTAACCACTAAGCACCAAGCGTTGACGCTGTTGGTAAACACAGAAAGAAAAAAAAAGGAAACGAAAATAAACAAACAGCGGTGAAGAGAGGCCACTATTCCAAGGCGGGATAGTTGTTTTCTTTATCGTCACTTTTCGCGTTCCATTATCCTCTGCTCTCAACCAACAACTAATTCCTACTGAAGAGCTCGTTCTGATCCCAAGGAAGATTTCCGCGGCGAGTGGCGGGTTGCCATTCACCGCCAAAGTCGCGAGAATAACAGTCGCCAAGAAACTTCGTCGCCGCCAAATCGAACGATTCGGGAAAGCAGTCGTAGAGCTATGTAGTAGTTCGAAAACTTTTTTGACCTACGGTACTAGTGTTATCGGAAAATATTTTAGGCATGGACTGTTTTTTCTCCCTTATTTGAAGAGTTGTAGCTTTGCGATATCAAATCACACGTTTGTGGAATTATGTGTTCTTGGCATAATTCTTGCTGACAGGGGTGCCTACTTGGTGTTTGTGGGGGGGGGGGGAGGGGTCATGGCGCATACTGCGGCATTGAAATTTTTTCCGGGGGGGGGGGGGGTTTGAGAGGTATTTTTCACTTTCTTAGCGGGGCGCTTGCTTTTGAGGGGTCTTTGCAAAATTTAGTGGGGGGAGGGGGTGCGCCTTTGCCATTAGGAGGGCGGCATCCCTGCTAAAGAGCACTTTCTCCTGAAATCAGTAAAATTAATGGTTTAAAAACGGCGCTCCATAACCGGGGGGGGGGGGGGGGTAGGGGGCTCGATGGGAAGTGTGGGTCATTGTCACCTACCGAAAAATGTCTTTATTCGGCAAATTTTGTCCAATAATTTCAACAATGTTGTTAACAACATTGTTTTTCTTTTCTTTCTTTCTTTCTTTTTTTTTTTTTTTTTTGAGCAATCACGAACTGCTTTTTGTTTTCACTTGACCGTGTTATGCTCCGTCTGTCCGTCGTTTAATTTGAGTTCAAGATGTCAAAAATTCATTCTTTTGAGCAATCACGATTGCTTATTGTTCTTATTTGACTGTTCTTGACGTTCCGCTGATTTTATTCCCCCCCCCCCCACCATTCCCTTTGCAGCACCATCGTCGACCGGCCCCTCCCGATGCTGCTCCTCTAGCGAAAATTTTCTCCAGGTTGCATCTATATCCTACACACACACTCATGCCTGCACACAGACACAAACACACACGCCTACATACATACACACACACACACACACACACACTCGTGATTGCGAAAACCACGATAAATTTGAATTCAAGATGTCAAAATTTAAATTAATTGTTTTTTTTTTGTTTTTTAATCATTAAATAATTTTTCTACACATAAGATGCATAGGTGTGTTACAAACACATACCTCACTTGCATTTTATCATTCTACAAAATTCGGAATTTCATCCGTAAATTGAGATTATTTTTCAATTTAAACCTTGTTTTGAACAACGTAATCATTGAAAGAATTTCCGCTGGTTTGTGTATGTGTGTGTGTTTTTTTCTTCTTTTTTTCATGTATTCAGTAAAATCAACAGCCAATGATGGATCTAGAGAGGGGGTCATGGGTGTTGTGTACTCATATTTTTCTTATAACTTCCAAAGATGTCATTTCGAAAATGAAATAAACAATTTCTTTGAATGTGGATAGATTTTAAATAAGTCTAATACCTTCTGTACTTAATTAGTCACTTGGAATTTTACAGACAACGAACAAGGTCATTTCTTTTCTGATAATTAATTTGAATTGTTGAATATCCAATTGGTTGCATTTGTAACAATGACTAAAAAAATTTATTTTTTAAAGCCCCGCCATTTCGCCTACACGAAATTTTTTTCCCAATGTTTTTCAGTTGTTTCAATCTTTCTTTAGATATATTTAGAGGGAGAGAAAGTTTTAAGTGTCATAAAATTGGGGGGGGGGGGGAGTAAAGCTTTTTCCCTTTTGTAATTGCAGACGGAATAAAAATTTTAGACTAGTTTTTTTCATTTTTGCGTGTTCTATAAGTATAACTTTTCCTAATGATCAGAAAGATTTTTTTAAAGGTTTCTCCACTCTGTTACATGGAATGGTCAAAATATTTAAAAACCTTTCGTAAATGACTTATTTACAAACTTAACTGTTTCACTTTTCCCCAGATTTTCACGAGAATGACCCGAACACCAAATATCTTTTAAGAAGTAATATAGTAACAAAAAGTTTTAATTCTTTATTACATAAATATGCTGGAAACATTGCATTGGGTGGTAAGGTGCTGATTCTCAGGAAAAAAGAAAAAGAAAGAAGAAAAAAAAAAAACCCCTTCGTTCTCGCGTCGGAGATAAGAAAAAAATTCTTAGGTGCGTGAACGGTGAGCTGCGCACGTGACATATTTTTCTGGCGCACCTCTGACTTTAAAAGCCAGATTCTTTGTAACTCCGAAATACGAGCGCACGTGCACGCAATATTCATTACAAATTTAGGCAGCAAAGCGTCATTTTTGCTAACTTAGGAGGAACTTGGTTATTAGTAAGAGAATAGCTATCTTGTCTCGTGGATTAATATGAAAAGAATAATTTAGAAATAGATAAGGCAACACGTTTTTTCTTTATTCATTTTCAACATGATGATCTTTTTTACCGTACTTTCAAAATATACGTTGCAAATCTTTTGTTAAGTTAATTATAAGCATAGCGGGGAGTGGTTCACCTTGGGACAGCTTAATTTTTTACACTAGATTTTAAATTAGCGTTTAACTCTTCCAGATGTAGATACATAGCAGCACGATTTAAGGTTTCTTATAAATTTTGATTGCTTTGTTGAAGAAGGTAAGATTTCTTTAAGATGTTTATTTGCAAACAAGCTTAGTAACTTAGTGACTTTCATGTAAGATTAATAATTTATACATTGGTAGCTTAATGAAAATATTTCGAAATAAAAGATAATGTAATGAATTTTAATCATCTTTACTAATAATAAAGCTGAAAGTCTCTCTGTCCGGAGGATGTCTGGATGTCTGTAGGATGTCTGTGACGCGCATAGCGCCTAGACCGTTTGGCCGATTTTCATGAAATTTGGCACAAAGTTAGTATGTAGCATAGGGGTGTGCACCTCGAAGCGATTTTTTGCAAATTCGATGTAGTTCTCTTTCTATTCCAATTTTAAGAAAAAAAAATATCATAAGATGGACGAGTAAATTACGAAATTATCATAACGTGGAACCATAACATGGGCACAAGCCGATTGGCGAGATACGAAATTATCATAACGTAGAACCGTAAGGTGGGTACAAGCCAACTGGCGAGAAAATTCACCATACATTATTTGTAAATGTACAGGCGAACCAAAAGACCTTTTGATTTTTCTATTACGGGCAAAGCCGTGCGGGTATCACTAGTTTCTCTATAAAACTGGTGTATGGGAAACCGGAGCGATTTGCGGGGTAAAGCTTTACATTCCAATATCGAATGAATCACGGCAGGGAGATTCGCTTTTTTCGTGTTTGCTATATGACAACTTTCATTTTTGTGGCTTCTTCATCGATCGAAGAATGGTATGTAATTAGGGATTGCAATACCGGACCAAATATGCAATGCCGGGCATTTTCAAAACGTGATACCGGAATATCGGTATCAATACCGGTATTCTGCCGTGCTAAGCGCAAAAGTCGTATCTGCAGCTGAGGTCAAACCGAAAAACTGCTATTTAAAGTTTTACGTCTCCATGTATTTGATCCAGATTTCACTTTTTTAGATTTTTTTTAAAAAATAGTTCCAATTCACAAATGACAATAGAACATTGCATAGGGGTAAAACATGTTATAAAGAACCACCTCGTGACAATAACTCAATTTTGACAAAAAGTGTAGTTACCACTTTTGTGCTTAGCACGGCAGTATTAGGAATTTCTCAATAAATAACCAAAGAAAAATATCGTTTCTTCGCCGTATTTCATATATTCGAGCAAAAAGTACATTATTTAAGAAAATGTGTTTTCAGAAATCAATGATAAGAAGAAACATAATGCTATTATTGAATTGTCATTAAGCCTGAAACTCGTTTTAGTCTACCAATTTCCTGCAGTAGAAAATACTCTTTTTGAATTCCCGCTGGTCGGTGTTATGTTAATAATGGGACCTGAAACACCTCCTCTTTTTGCCTCAAAGTACTTCATCTTCAAATGATTCGGTCTCATGCAAGCTGGTTTTGGATAAATCATATTTTGTGCGCATGTTTCTTTTCCATTGTGTGTGGTATTATTATTATTTTTTTAGAACAAACAGTTGTAATTTCTTTTTAAGAGACAATTCTTTTCTAATATTAACATCATCTTCAACCGTATTCTCTTGAACAGGATGGGCTTGTGTTTGTGTTTATGATGAACTTTTCTAAATTTGATATTTTTTGCTTGTTTCTATTTTTCGATTTCGATTTCTTTTCAAAATTCTTTACAATTATGTAAATATCTGAAAATATGTTCCAGTTGATCATGCATTTCGTCTAGGTACATTTTAAAGGTACTATATAATTGCTAAGTGTTATCTCGCCTAGTATACAGCTGAATAGCGAGAGAGAACAGCACCCCAATACCGGTGACAGTGAGATCAGCATTTGTCATACTAAAAATAAATGGTTTTTCTGGAGGTGGACTTCTGTGACACTAGATACATAAGTTAGGGCACCGTCGACAATAATTAGCACAGAAAAAGATGCGATTATGTAGAAAAATAGAGAAACGTTTTACTTTTGGATCGACCCTCGTGTATTGTAATAAAATGCAATGTCCGAGGACTATGTGAACCCCTGGTACAGTGTATCAGTAGAAGATAACAAATGCTCTTTCATGTGCTAATTTTGAATGTAAAATGTATCAACCCGATGGATCAATAGATCGTCGACTCAAGTTTCTTTCGTGTAAATTCTCTAAACATAATTTGTGTTAATTGTTTTTGTTTCAGTTTAAATTTCCAAGACAACTGAGAAATTTTTTTAAAACAGGCAAACAAATGACCTGCCTGTGTTAATGATAAACATTTCTTATATATTCATTACTTTAAATATAATTTTTGTCGTAAAAATAGAGTAAATTAAAATTTGTCATAAGTAAGGATTTTATGTTGTTTAAAAGAAACATCAATTTAAAATGGTTTATATCAGTCGATAGGTGCTGTCCCGCTGAAAGAGGTCACATTTACATAAGGTGTGGAGAAAAAACTGGAAATAGTAGAAGAAACTAAGTTTGGTTTTAAAAGTCAGGGTGCCTGTTTTACTCTAAAATAGCTCAAAAATCAACTCAATAGGTTTGTGTGACAACTTCTTCGCTTGTGCAATTTATTCTTTTCTAAATTTGATCCATATTTTCCTAAGCATCGAAGTCTATTTTTTTTTCTGAACAATCACGATTGCTTATTGCTTTCATTTGACTGTTTTTGGCGTCCTATCATTTTATTTTCCCACCGCCACCCTCCGCACCATCACCGTCGACCGGGTCCTCACAATGCTGCTCCTATAGCGAAAGCCGTCTCCAGGTTGCATCCATGTCCTACACACACGCGCATACATACACAACTACACACACACATGCACACACACATACACACAGGCATACATACAGGCACATACACACAACTACCCACACATTCATGCCTGCACACAGACACAAACACATATGCCTACACACACATACACATACCCCCCACACACACATTCATACACACAACTACCAACACACTTATGTCAGCACACAGACACAAACACACATACCTACACACACATACACCTACCCCTACACACAAACACACATACCCCCACACACAAACACACACGCCTACATACACACACATTGCAAAAAACATAATTTGAATTCAAAATGTCAAAATTCAAATTAATTATTTTTTTGAGCAATCACGATTGCTTATTGTTCTCATTTGACCGCTGTGGACGTCCTATCATTTTTCAACCGCCACCGTCACCTGCAGGCACGTCTCCGTCCCCCGCTAGCCGCTCCTGGTCGGTGTCGTCCATGTCCTACACACATGCACACACGCGCCTTTACCCACATACACACACGCCAACGTACATACGCACGTCTAAACACACACAAAAGCCTACACATAGACACTCGCTTTTACACACATACACACACGCCAACGTGCATACACACAAATCTATACACACTCACTCAAAAGCCTACACATACACATACACAAATAATACACATATCTCCGTTCAAGAGGAGAGGTAGGCTTGGAGGGACAGGCGTCGTGTCTAGAAACAAGTGAGTAGGGTAGTAACCAATGAGTAGGGTCCTGCCGCAACTCGAGATTGGGAAAAACATAATTTGAATTCAAAATTTCAGAATTCAAATTAATTTCATTTTATTTTTTTAATTTGATCTTCAGCAAATAATTTAAATGTTTGTGGAACTTTTAATGTTTTTTTTTTTTTTTTTTTTGCTTATGCATTTTTTTCTTTCCTCTTTCCTGCAATGTATCGGTTCCCCTAACGATTTCTTTTGTGAATGGTTTATGAGATTTAGATGTTTGATTATGAGACAAAGCAATGTCTAAACTTAATCTCAGAAAAAAGTTGGGAATTCTTAATTCCGGGTATCATTCAAAAAAAAAAAAAAAATTAAAGTTAGTGAAAGTGTTTGAAAAGATAATGCCTCCATTGAATCCTTGCTGGCAAGGACACACCGGAAGGAACTGGCTCTTTCCGCTTCGCCCTAATCCCGGGGCGGAAAGTTCAAGAATCCGCGTAGGTTCGACAACTTTTCCCGCCGCTTTCTCAGTCACGGCAAGTGGTTGCTCCGTTGCTCCAGCACGTGGGATGGAACGGTGCAGCAGACGATTAGAAGATCGCTCGAGCATCTTGTCGAACATTTTGTTCCTTTGCTGTTGTTCCGCCACTCATTTGCGGATTTTTTTGATGCAGAATTTATCTGGTCACTAGTGAGCTAACCAGGAAACCATGCCATAGAGTAATAATGAAAAAATTCTAAATTAGTAGTGATAAAAGGAGAGTTGTAAAACATGTTTCTAGATGCATACAGGGGTGCCCATCTCCCCAAGTTCAATGGCGCGAATCCCCCTACCCCGAATTTTTCTTTGAGAAATGAATTTTTGAATTTTTCTCTTTCCCCCGAGTCTTCTTTGTCTTTTTTATTTTATTTATTTATTAAAAAATATTTTTATTTATTTATTAAAAATATTATGATATTTTAAATAAATAAATAAAAACATTATAATATTTTTAATATTATAATATTTTTATTATTGTTTTTTTTAAAAATTATATTAATTAATATATTATAATATTTAATATTATAATATATTAATTAATGTAATTTAAAAAAAATAAATATTAATTATTTTTATAAAAATATTTTGTATTTATTTATTTATATTTTTAATTATTATTTTACTAAAAAAGCTCTGTGATAGGCCAATGACATACACACATACACACACACACATAAACTGAATAAATAAATGAAATAAAACATAAACAGAATAAAATAAATAATTTATATAAAAAAAATAAATAAATAAATTTAAACAAACAAAAAAGAAACCCTTCAACAAATTTAGATGGCGAAACTTGCCACTAACCCGCCTATGAGCATCCCTGGATGCATAAATTATTTGCCCTTGTGCCCCCGTTATCGAAACATGAGGTCTTAAAGTCTGTCGAAATTTTACAAAAAATAGCCAAATTTATCGAGTTTTGGTGAGTAATGAAAATATCTTTCACACGCTTAGCAAACGGATGTCCTGCCGCATGCAGACGGTGAAATTACGGCGTGAAGAATTGGAGTCGAACTGATTTTGGTGTAAAGAAGTCGGAGTCGAAGGCTCTATAATTATTGGAGTCGGAGACAAAATCTACAATTTTTCCATTTTTCCTCCAACTCCGCAGCCCTAGTTTAAAAAAAAAAAAAAAAGATAGAGAAGAATACAAAGGAAAGTTGTTTCTCATGTTTCATAAAAAGTACCTAACATGAATTTGAAAATAAAATAATATTTCATTATAATAAAGAAAGGGATGTTTATTTCAGAAATTATAATTTAACATTTAATTATTAAAATACTACTATTTGATAATAATAATTTGTAGTAATCCTTAGTTTTTTACTAAAATTTTAAAAGATACTTTTTTGAAACAACTTTTGAAACATTTTATTTAAAATTAACTTTTATCAAATGTATTTCAAATTAACTGCGTGTATTATTCTAAAACTTCTCTTGCAGTCCGGCGATTCTCGAAGTTCATCAAAACTCACAAGCTCTATTCGTGGACAACAATGGCGACTGCGCCGGCTTGCGCTTCGACGGATCAACGGAGGATGCCGGAGAATCCCACGCCAAAGGGAGGAGAAGGGTGAGTGAGAGATTCTCGAGGCGGATGTAGCGGTTGAGGAATGCGGTGTGCTGGCTCGTCGATTCGGAAAGGTATTTAATTCCTTAAGCCATCCCAAAGTCAGCGCTAACTTAAGACGAAAATCTATTCCTAATCATAATCCCCAGATGAGGGAACGTGCAATAACGGGATCTCTTGAGGAATGTATAAGAAAAAAGAAGAGAATGAAGGATTCAATCGTACATTTAGTGCGTTTCTGGGATGTTTATGCATTATAGGACCAGATAAAAAATGTAAATGGAAAAATGTAAGGGACTGCAAAAATATAGGTCGGCTTTTTAGAAATGAGATAGTTTATATAAGTCTTATTTATAAGTCGACTTTTTATAAATAAGCCTTGCAACCAAAAAGGAAGGTGCACAACTAGACCCCACTAGGAATCTAAATACCAAATTTCAACTTTCTAGGACACTCCGTTCTTGAGTTATGCGACATACATACACACATACATACGTACATACAGACGTCACGAGAAAACTCGTCGTAATTAACTCGGGGATCGTCAAAATGGATAGTTCGGGTGTCTGTACGTTCCTAGGCATATATCCACGTGTGGTCGAGTTGAAATATAAACTCAACATTCATTCGGGGGTGAGCAAAATGGAAATTAAGGCCGATTTTTGAGTGAAAAGTTTTTCGCGAATACAATGCTTCCTTTTTTGTAAAAAGAAGTAAAAAGGGTAAAAATATGTTAGAAAAAAAATAGATTCAACTGTGTCAAATTATTATTATTATTACTTCCTTTTACAAAAAAGGAAGTATTGTATTCGCGAAAAAATTTTCACTCAGAAATCGGCCTTGATTTCCATTTTTCTCACCCCCGAATGAATGTGGAGTTTTTTTTTCGACCCGATCACACGTGGATATGTGCCTAGGAACGTACAGACACCCGAAATATCCATTTTGACGACCCCCGAGTTAATTACAACGAATTTTCTCGTGACGTCCTTATGTACGTATGTATGTGCGTATGTGCATATGTGTGTATGTATCTCGCATAACTCGACAACGGTATGTCCTAGAAAGTTGAAATTTGGTACGTAGACTCCTAGTGGGGTCTAGTTGTGCACCTTCCCTTTTGGTTGCATTCGGATGTTCCTAAGTGGGTCGTTTGCCCCTTTTGGGGAGGAAATCATTGTTAATTTCAATATAAACTCAACTTGTGTTATAATTTTTCGATCACTTGGCGATAAATCGCCAATCTTTTGGTCGCCAAGTTTTGTCGCCAACTTGGCGACAAATTTGGCGTTTTTTTAAATATTTTTTTTATTTGGTTTCAATTTGGCCTCTGTTGGTGATATTTAGAGAGTAAACAATTGAATCACATTAAAATTGCCAATAATGGGGAAATGACGTTAAATTCGAGTAAAAGGAAGTCATGTGATGCACACATCAGCTCGTTATTATTATTATTTTGCGCTCGCGCCACGGGTGGGGTCCGCGGAGGTCTGAAGTTTGGGAACCTCTGAGTTAGGCCATAACGCAACCAACGCAGCGCAAAACATATGTTTTGTTAAAGGTGAGGAATGGGCTCGGGAACCGCAACCAGATGGAAATTATATCATTAATATCAATTATTATGATGCTTAGGATTATCATCATAATAATAGAGTACCATTTTTTTTTCAGAATGACAGAAACTAGTAAAAAACATACTTGTTTCCGTGAAAGTTCCTTATCTCAATTTTGATTGAGCAAACTGTGATTTGAATTCGTCAGAAACGAATTAAGTTTTTTTTTTTTTTTTTTTTTTGAGTAATCACGATTGCTTATTGCTTTCAATTGACTGTTTTGATGTCCTCTGATTTTATTTCCCCACCGCCACCCTCCGCACCATCACCGTCGACCGGCTCTTCACGATGCTGCTCCTATAGCGAAAGCCGTCTCCAGGTTGCATCCATGTCCTACACACACGCGCATACATACGCAGCTACACACACACATACACACACATACACACACATACACCTACACACATCACAAACACATACACACACATACACCTACACACATCACAAACACATACACACACAAAAACATACACACACGCATACATACAGACACCTACACATACACACACACATGCACACAACTACCCACACATTCATGCCTGCACACAGACACAAACACTTATGCCTGCACACATACACATACCCCGCCCCCACGCACACAAACACTCATACACACAACTACCCACACACTTATGCCAGCACACAGACACAAACACACATGCTTACACACACATACACATACCCCCTACACACAAATACATATACCCCCCACACACAAACACACACGCCTACATACACACAGTCGTGATTGCGAAAAACATAATTTGAATTCAAGATGTCGAAATGCAAATTAATTTTTCTTTTTATTTAATTTTTTTTAACTCTATTTCTTAAATTCTATTTCGGTTTAACTATTTTATTCTAAAACCTGCATTTTAAGTCTCTTGAACTAGTTAAAAGTTCTTAAGTTATCGTTGACGTTTCTACATTAAAGAACTTTGTATGTTCTTGTGCCATGATCGAATATTATGAGCATTAATTTGGAGAATTATACCAGGAATATTCCATGTGAGAAAAAAAAAGGCAACATCGCGAAACTTTCTCTATTTGTTTCATGCGTGTGAAGCATGGGATAGAACGCCAACACGCCACCGAAAAATTAAAGCAAAAACTAACGTTTGTTTTTCCTCTCAGAAATTCAGTTCTTTTCTCGCAAAAGAGGGAGGATGTATGACTTCGAACGAAAATGGCGAGGTTTCCTTCCCTGACGGACTCGGAATAAAAATGTTTTTAAAGCTTGTGACAGCTAACTGATGTGATGTAAGATTTTGATCGACGATTTTTTAAAAGTGGCCGAGAGATCAACGGAGATTAACTTCAAAATCTTTTTTTTTTTCCATTAAAGATTTATCTTCTTTGAAAGTGCGAAATAAAAAGTTTTTTATTTTATTCTGCATTTAAATTTTTAGCGCACTTTATACGTCCATCACACAACTTGATGCGTTTTAAACTTTTCAGAAACTTCGATAAAAAGTGGCTGTGCAGGTCTAGCAATTTTTTATGAAATCGTTTATTTTACATACGTGGATACGCCTTGACTGTAGCAATATTTAATGCTCGTGCGTGTGTGTATGTTTCTTTTTTTTTTCTCATTCGTCAGAAATTTTACTTAGTTTAGTTTGGTAGTTTTTGGTACTTAGTAGATTTTAGTAGGCTGTTTCGTAATTTTCCATTCATTAATATTTTTCTCAGTTTTTTTCACGTTATCTGTAGCGGCATACAGACATTATTTATACACTACGTGTCCAAAAAAAACTCGCATTTCTTAATATTTGGTTGGACCACCTTTTGCGCGTATTACAGCTTTCATACGCCGTGGCATTGCTTCAGTGAGCTTTTGTAGAGTATCCGATTTTATTTTAGCCCACAATTTCATCAAGAGGTCTCCTAAACGTTCGATAGATGAAGGAAGTGTGGTGTGTGATCTTAAATCCTTTTCTAGTACGTCTTACAGATTCTCGATTGGATTGAGGTCTGGATTTCGTGGTGGCCAAATCATGTGTTGAAATGATGCATCGTGCTCATCGAACCAAGATTTAACAATTGTAGACCGGTGTACTCTGGCGTTATGGTCTCGGAATACACCACTACTATCAGGAAAAATAAAAGTCCAAAGATGGCACAAAATGATCATCCAAGATGTTAAGGTACTGTGCAGACTTCATTTGGTTGGTGCGCAATGCAGCCGAGCCTAGTCCAGTTGAACAGAAATAGCCCCAGATCATTACACTGCTTCCGAGAGCCTGTGGGAACGAGACATGTAGGGTCCTTTGCTTCGTGTGGCTCTCTTCGAACCCTGACGCGTCCGTCATTTTGAAAGAGCGTAAATCTTGACTCATCGGAGCACATGACCTTTCCCCAATCATTAACAGTCCAATTTTTATGATCTTTTGCAAATTGCAGTCTCTTTCTTCGATTAATGGCACTCACAAGTGGCTTCCTTATTGCAACACAGCTTCTTAGTCCCGATTTTTGAAGTTCACGGGTTCATGGTGCACTTGGAAATTGTTTTACTTCCCTCGTTGAAGAGTGCTGTGAGTCGAATGATCGATTTCTTGCGATTTTTCTTCAATAATCGCTTCAGAGAACGTCGGTCACGTTCGTCCAGAATGGATTTACGACCACGAAGAAGTCACGAACAGGTAGCTTCTCCGCCATCTTTCCACCTTTTAATAATGCATTGAACAGTTCGCAATCCTATACCACTAATTTAAACTATGTCTTTGCATTTTGTCCCACTCTGGTACAGGCCAACAATTTGCCCCTTTTTGAACTCTGTTACATCACTTCCTCGAACACAACTACCAATTCCAGCCATGCTTACTTCGAACTAAACAGTCTTCTAGTGAAACGCCCGCATTTTAAGGTTGCATCGAGCAAAGATTTATGCAAATATCTGTAATACTCATCGAATAACCTTCTTCAAAAATTAGAACGTTTAAAATTCGACCGCGACTTTTTTTTTTTTTTTGGACACTTAGTGTATGTAATAGAAGTCTTGCGGCAACGAAAACTACATGAAATACAATAAGGGGTGCGTACACTTTTTAATGTTTCACCCGTTTCACTGTGGGTTATTAGGTAAGTCATCATCTTAATGAATTCTTAGTAATTTTCAGTGTCGCTGCATGAGAAATTGAAATTCTCAAGCCTGAAAGTATTTAATAAAATATTTAAATATACTTTATTTTTGAGCACAACATGAACATGAATATTGAGAACAAATTTAGAACAAAAAAGTTTCAAAAATACATAATGATTTTTAAAAAGGGTAGTTGATGAAAAGGGGTAGGGTGGTTTTCGATAATGATAGCACCCAACAAAAGGAAAAGAAGAAAGAAAAATGGCAATCGATGAGATAAGAAATGAGACAATACAACTTTAAAGCGACTTTTCGCTTTTGTACCAATAGTTTTTCTTTTTAAAAACGACAATAGAACATTTTTAAAACATCAAAGAAAGAAAATCATATAATTTTCAATGACTATTCAGTAAAACTATTCAGTAATAATTATTCAGTAAAAAACTTTCTATAAGAATGTTTGCTTATATTCTGATACGTTTTCAGAATTCCGTTACAGGATGCAGCAACAAGACTTTGAAAAAAAAAAAAAAAAAAAAAAGAGAAATAAAGCATTATACTCATAAAAGTGGTTTTTTTTTTTTTGCTATATTTCATAAGAGAAGTGACATGATGAAGACTCGATTCACAAATCAGAGCATTTGTTAATTGACCTTGGTCCTAAAAATTCTATTTATGCAGACTTTGGTTCAGCTCGATAATTGATTGCTGTATTTCATTTCCTTTCCCTCCTAATAACTTTTTTTTTCTTTCAAAATGGAAAATAATTTTATTTATCTTAACTGCTTTTCTCCCCACAGTTACGAGTTTAATTGATGTCATTCGTTTCTCTAATTTTTGATTTTTGGTGTTTTATATGTAAAGCATTTTGATTGTCTTTGCTCAGCAGTTTTAAGAATAAAATCCGTCTCAGGTTCAATTATTCATTTTTGCCAAAAAATTCTTACTAACAATAAACGCAACTATTCGACCCGTGCGGAACTCCGCACTGTACTTCGAATCGTTTCATGTGGCATTTCACTCTTTAAAAATTAAAATGGGGTGGAAATCAAAGAAATCGATCAAGAATTGAGGAAGATCTCGCATAGGAACAAAAAACTGCCTACAGAAATAATATATAAGGATATATGCTATGAACTCAGTAATAAAATCGTTCTTTAAAAAAAAATATTCACAGATATTTGTAATTTACGGTATTCGTTTCTTTCAATTTTTATTCCGCGTCTAAAGCCCAGATGTCTTATTTTTTCACTTTGCACTCAAGCCAAAAAAAAAAAAAAGTAAAAGATTATCCGATGTTTGTTTGAAAACTTTTCTTAGCGGTATCGTCTGCTAAAACTCTTTTTTTTTCCCCTTCCTCCGGCTATTCCACCGTTGACAAGAGGATATTTGTTTTACAGCTGTCAACAGCATTCTCATCTCTTTTCTTTACATTTTCTTTCTGATGCTCTTTCTTTCTTTTTTTTCTTTTGCTTATTTTTTCTTTCACTGTAGGGATACAGCATAGCAGGAAAAAACTAAACTACGGTTTAATTTCGAAACTTGGTGGAATAAGACAATGAAATGGAGTTTTAATTTCTACAGAGTAAATGTCAAAATTAATTTGCCCGATGCGATTCCAAAATAATGGTGGTATTAAGTTTTTCAGCTTTTATTTTATTCGGTATTGTTGATCGCAACATGCCATTAGGCCGTAAACATTTCATGATTTGCATCGGTTAATTCTTTTTCTAATATGCAATTTTTTAAAATTAAATTGTAATATTTGTCACGGAGTATTGGTTTCAAAATTATTAAAAATCATTTATTAATGCCCCCCCCCCCCCGTATACATGAACAGTAACGTTACTTAAATATTTGTTCTGCTGATAAAAATTTTACTTTTTTTTTTTTTAAAGACTATACCAAAGTTTTTGTTTTATTTATTATTTTTTTCACAAATCAAGCTTCGAATCTTGTTTGACTAGCTGTTTTTCTTAACCCTGGTTCTCAGCCTGTGGTCCGCGCCCCACTAGTAGTCCACGAGCAAGTTTCATGTGGTCCCCGAACAGCTATTGAAATTTAATCTGTATAGTTGTAATTAAAATTATTAAAGAAAACTTTCAGATTAATCTCTTTACATCTAGTACTGTCTGACCATCGTTTACATGGAAAAGATAACATCCGGTTTCTAGGCGGAAATGGACGTATCTATTATTTTATAGGGATGATAGCTGGTTTGTTTCAGACGTGCACTTTTGCCTCTCTATTATTTAGCCTTAGTTTCGTAAAAATGAAAATTTGCTCACAGCAACATTTTTTAAATCTAAAGTATATTCGATCTATATTCTCACGACAAAAATTAATTGATTTATTTATTCACAACAAAGTTTCGAGCTTACCATTTTGTTTTTACGTTCCTGAACGAAATGAAAACATTTTATTTTCTTTTTCTTGTTTCCATGGTAACTATTTTTGTTTCCCCTTAATTTATTTTAGAGAATGCAATAAATGAATAAGGCACTAGTGACATAATAAAACGCGTGCATAAAAAATCC
The DNA here is from genome assembly GCF_026930045.1 of Uloborus diversus. Classification (NCBI taxonomy): domain Eukaryota; kingdom Metazoa; phylum Arthropoda; class Arachnida; order Araneae; family Uloboridae; genus Uloborus; species Uloborus diversus. The sequence continues at coordinate 15,587,283 of NC_072736.1, read as the reverse complement.
CATCGTTATTTTCCCTTCTCCCCTGCTAGATTCATTCAGATGGAACCGTCTTTACTTGGCAGATTGCCGAATTACATACAATCCGTGGTCAAACAGCATAGTTGTAGTGAAAATATTATTTCTATCGAATTAATCCGCTTAAGATTCGGAAGGGTTACAGGTGATCCTCGGTTGTGAAAAAGTTTAGAACTGCTCCAAACTACTGCACTTTGTTTCAAATCGTAACTCTTACTTGGCGGCCAGATATTGAAAACTTAAAAGTAAGGGAAAAAACTCAGGATATTTGGGGTGAAAGCACTTGGTACTTTTGGAAATTCATAAGAGGATGATTTCTCTTCTTATTATTATATGATGAAAATTAACCTTTGCCTTATTTCATTTAAACTTATCTTTTATCAAATTTTACCAGCTCAAAAATATGCAGCAGTTTGCCGCCCTAAATGGTGCTACAGGTTGTCTATTAAAGTCATCAGCCCTGTTCGGTCAATTGTGTAAAGCTGTAGATGGGGGCTACTAGTGGCACCTTGAGTTTTATTTGAACTCTGTCCATCAAAGAAAAGGAAACCTGAAAAAATTGAACTATCACCGACGACATTAATGACACTAATATCGTGTTCAAGATATTCTCTTTCTCTTCATAGTAAATAAAAGTAAGGTTTCAAACAATTCTGGAAGGAAGTCTGTGGCGGACCTGCTCCCAGGAGACCCCATAGCATCTACAGCCTTGAAATTTTGTACAAAATTACTTCGAGCCCCAGGGTTGTGCACCTGGGGTTTTAATTTTTGAAATTCGAATTAGTTTTCTTGTGATTAACGTTTTAAGCTCAAAAATCGCGTATATTGCCTATTATTGGCGATTAAACGGGTGAAAATTACTTGCACATATTAATATTATGTATCGTTAAAAGGGTAGAATTTCCCGCGTTTTACGCAATTTATTTCAATGCTCTAACTTAAATACGGCGGGAGTTATTTGCGTTTTTAGCTTGAACTGGTTAAGCTTAGATAAAACTTGGGCACTACTTTCTTTATTAAATATATCAGTAAACAGCGAAGGAATTGTCCCACAGTTTTCTTTTTGACACCACTGAAAAGAGCGGCTTCTTTTACTCCAGATCTAACTCGACCTATGGTCGAAAAACTATGATTCTATCTCCAAAGAAAAAAAAAAGTTACAAGCCGTTAAAAATCAAGTTCGAATAATCTCACACCCATTAAAATCATTTATGTTTTCTTTGGCGTTGCTATAGTTACATCTTTTTGATTTGCATGTTTCTTCTTTCTTATTCACAAACTTTAAGAGTTTCGATTTTAGCGGAAAATCTTAGGCTCAACTCAATTCAAGCATCGAGCTAAAGAGCAAAATATATTACTAGAGATCACGAATATGAAAGCGACTTTTCAAAAGTACAAAACTGCAGTTTTCTAATGCTCAGGAGCCCCTTATCCCTTACGGCTCTGCAGGTTGGTACAAGTTATTTTGAAACCTGGGGAAGGGGTGCTCTTTGTTCCAAAAGGAGCTCATAATGCGTTTTCAATCTGGTTCTTTCTAATTGACGATTTAAATCTTTGGAATCAAATAAGATTGCGAAGCCACCTTCGGGGGTTGGTGAGCGTTAGCGAGCAGGGGCAGAGTCCCCTAGTGTTTAAAAAAAAATAAATAAAAAAAAAAAAAAAATAGAAAAGAACAGATATCGTTTGCACCTTTGAAAAAAATATGTTTTTTTTTTTTTTTTAATAAAATTTGTGTAACTAGCGGTATTAATGTTTACATGCCGAAATGTTTTTTAATCATATGTTATTTATAACACATATTTGTGGATTTAATTATATTTTACTTTTTAAATGTATGCCCATTACTCCTATGGCCGCTGCTAGACTGTTGTCTAGGAATCCAGCCAGATGCAAAACTCTCTTCTGTTGATGCAAATGCAAAATACAATTGCGTTGACAAATGTTTTGCACTTTCGTAAGCAAAAAAGAGAAATTTCGGTAATTATACTTTTTTAAAGGGGGAAAAAAAAAAAAAAAAAAAAAAAAAACCGACCCGATTAGAAATTTGCATGGAAAAGTCATTTAAAACATTCATTTGGTATGTTCCATGGCAACATTCCAGAATTATTCTAAAAGGGATCTCATTTGTGACTTGCTGATTAAAACGTTTCTTGTGTTAGAACTCCTTTCTCAAATCTTCATCCATTGAGATACGAAATCCGTGTAATTTGCCCATTAATCCAACACATTTGCTTTACTTTGTTTAGGAGTCTGCAAGTCATTCCCCTGCCCTGCAATCATATTTGTCACTCGCTGTCTTCCATTTTTTTCTACTTTAAACTGAGATAAGGTTTCTGGCGGCACGCGGAATGAAAATCAGGTTTTTTAGAATGTTCGTTTAAATTTTCGAACTGAATAAATATAAGTTACTACGTTCGACGTGACAACTCTAAATCCTCAATTTGCAGTAACTTTCAGCTAAAGATTTCTTTAATGTTAAATTATGTTCAGGTTAACTCGAAAGGATTTTTTTTTAAACCAGTTCTGTTTTCAAATTTTTGTTTAAAAATTGCATTTTGACTTGCTTTGGAATGCTAATTCAACCTGTATCAAAATATTCTTACAAACAATGCCAATAAAAATAGATGTCGGAAAATGTTTGGATGTTTATCCTTTTAATATTTTGTTGGAAAAATTTGCCGAGAAATTTTTTTTTCGGGAAAATATAAAATGTTTAATTTAGATGAGTGTTGCAGTTGTTGTCAAAACGTGAGGGCGGAATATTTTTTATAATTGCTTGGTGGTATTAAAAAAAAAAAAAAATTAATTTGAATTTTGACATCTTGAATTCAAATTATGTTTTTCGCAATCACAAGTGTGTGTATGTAGGCGTGTGTGGGGGTATGTGTGTTTGTATGTAGGGGTATGTGTATGTGTGTGTAGGCATGTGTGTTTGTCTGTGTGTGCTGGCATAAGTGTGTGGGTAGTTGTGTATATGAATGTGTGTATGTGTGTGTGGGGGGGGGGTATGTGTATGTGTGTGTAGGAATATGTGTTTGTGTCAGTGTGCAGGCATGAATGTGTGGGTAGTTGTGTATATGTGTGTGTATGTGTGTGTGCGTGCGTGTGTGTGTAGGTGCGTGTATGTATGCGTGTGTGTGTGTAGGACATGGATGCAACCTGGAGACGGCTTTCGCTATAGGAGCAGCATCGTGAGGACCCGGTCGACGGTGATGCTGTGGAGGGTGGCGGTGGGAAAAATGATAGGACATCAAAAACAGTCAAATGAAAGCAATAAGCAATCGTGATTGCTCAAAAAAAAAAAAAAAAAAAGAACTCGATCTAAAGAAAATCTTCTTGTTGTTGTTGTATTCTGCCTAGGCCGGCAGTTTGGGGTGCGCTGCTTCACTTTTCCAACTAGTAAAGAAAATAAAAATTCCTTTCGAATTTCTATGACTATGTAGAGTTGATCGCCGCTTGTTTTTAAAAGTTATACCTATGATTAAACTTCAGGGCATATTTTTAGATTCTGTATTCCATCATATAAAAAGAACATTAATAAATCGTAATAGTTTAAAAGTTATTTCATTATATGTGGCGTAATCATCAAAATGAAAATTATTTTTCTAGTAAGAAACGTACACAATTAAAATAGTAAATACAAGACATCACTAAAAAACTTCTTATGAATAGCTACATTTATTTCATAGATAAACTTTTTATTTTAAAGCCGACAAAGTAACTAGTATGTTGTGGCCATCACGAAACTTTCTTCTATATATTTTTTTTTCTGATCCCTCCCCATGCTTGACGAGGAAGCAATATTCCCAACAAAAACAAAATTACACATGCAAAAACTTGACGACCATCCCAATGTCTGAATTATTGCAAAAGCAAAGCAAAGAGCGAAAATTGAAAGTTATTTTAAAAGCTTTGCTTGAATTAATTACAAATATTTTATTTGCTAGCAAACATAAGATGGCAACAGTTAAAAATTTTAAATCATTGAGATAATATTTCCGATCGTCTCCATACAATTAAGATCACGAGAAATACGCAGACGACAATCTATTACGATTTATCTTTCTTATTGTTGCATTAATAAAGCTATTTTTGTTAGCAAAAAAAAACAAGAAGTTCCGTCTAGAACTAGACGAGCCTACTTTCCCGTATACCCATACTACTTTCTAGTACCTGATCAATATTCTCAAAAATAGCTAAAATCGCAAATTTTTTCAAACATATTTTTTTTAATATTTTAAGCTGATTTCTAGGAATAAAATATTCCTTACTTTTCTTCAAAAAAACGAACAAATAAAATAGCAGCACCTTTTAAACAAAGCAGCTAATACACTTCTTTCCATTAAAAAAATTTTTTTAACAGCTTTCAAAACGAAAAAATAATAATAAGTTCATTAAAATAAATACATCATATAAAAAAAATCGTTTCTTTTTCCCCTGTTGCCGAAAATAATTTTTTAAACGAATTAATGCACTTACCAAAATAAAAAAAAAAAAAAACAATAAAATGTCAACTTAAAGAAATAATTTTCATTGTCAAAAAAAAAAAAAAAAAAATCGTCTGCGCATATTTTTCGAGTTTATTCACCGAAAACTAAATACCTAAATTAAAACTTTAGCGTGAAAATAAAAACAAATCATATCAACAATAATTATTTCACAGTTAAAACCACAGCAGCGGAGTCGGAGTCGGAGTCAATCTCATTTTGGGATAAAAGAGTCGGAGTCAAATATCCAAGAATCGGAGTCAGTCATTTGTCCTCCGTGTATAAATGTTTGCCAAAGCTACGAAGTCAGAGTCGAAGTCGGGGAGTCGGAGTCCGATTAATTGTCGGGAACAGGAGTCAGAGTCAGTGTCAGGTCCCCCTAAATTCTCGGAGTCGGAGTCGGGAGTTGGTCGTCAAGAGCTATTTCCAACAAAGTTTGTTTGAAGTAAATCCGCGTTCAAGTACGGAATCTACATTGACTTTCAGTTTCCCCGTAGGCGCTAATGTTAAGGGATTTGAACTGTTCAAAATTGAACGGAAAATTGTTCAAATCAAAAAGATATCTTATATACAAGTTTTTTTATCAAAAGCTTTTTCCTACAAAGTTTGTTTGAAGCAAATTCGCCTCACAGTTCGGAATTGCTTTGAATTTCCCCGTAGGCGCTAATGTTAAGTTTTTTTGAACTGTTCAAAATTGAACAAAAAATAGTTCAAATCAAAAAGTGAAATATGGGAATGAGGTGTCCTCGCCGAGATCTTTCGAACAAAAAAAAGTTTGTTCGAATCGGACTATTCATTCAAAAGTTATTAGGGGGGGACAGACAGACAGACCGACAGACAGACCGACAGACAGACCGACAGACAGACAGACCGACAGACAGACAGACAGACAGACCGACAGACATTTTTCCCCATCTCAATACCCTACTTTCCAATTTTTAATTTTTTAATATTCATTTAATTATTTTATTTATTTTTGACTTTTTTTTGTTTTTCACGATATTTTTAAGATGCATTAAGCCTTCTTGCATGCTTTTTTCTTCTTTTTCTGACTTTTACTGGGAAAGTAGGCTAAAAAGAAAAGAAAATCAACACCTCTTGGAGCGATTGGCCTCAAAATTGAACCAAAGCTTGTTTACATATGGATTCACGTATATTCCAAATTTCATCCAGAACGTAGCATTACTTCTTGAGATAGGGCACTCACAATCACTTGCCGATAAATTTTTCTTTCATTCCGTTCATTATTTCTTGACATACAGTAGTCACAATTGACGACAAAAAACGTTCTACAGCTCAACCCCCGTTCGAGCTAATGACACCAAAATTGAATCAGCACCTGTTCCTGTTGATGGCAACATATGGACCAAATTTTGTTTCATTCCGCCAGTTACTTCCTGAAGAATAGCAAGCACGCGTAACTCAAAAAACGTCCCATTGCTGCACCCCCCCTTGGAGGAATTCGCGCCAAAAACCAATGGGCACAAGTTTACATAGGGGCACATATGTGTACCAAATTTCGTTCGATTTCATGCGGTAGTTTTTGCTGTAGAGCGACCACAAAAAAGTGGTCACACACAGACGTGTCACACACACACAGACAGACAGACAGACATTTTCCAAAAATGGTCGAAATGGACTCAGCACACCTCAAAACGTTCGAATCCGTCAAAATTCGAAATTCGAAAATTTGCACGAATCCAATACTTTCTTCTATATATTAGATATAGAAGAAAGTAAAAATGACAAAAATATTTTAAATGTTGGTTCAAATATTTTTGGTATGAGGAATGATTGAGTAATATATGATTTAAAGGATGATTATTTATAACTAGAATATCGCCCGTCAAGATATGACGGGTGGAACTTGGTTCTACAATTAAAGGAAGCACTTGCCTGTTTGGTGATAGTTTGATAAGAAAATTTTAACCCCAACTCCAGTGGATTCACCCTTAACTCCAGTAAATAGCGTTCATTGTTGACCCCTTTTTCGTTTCTTCATTCACCTAAAATGACAGTCTTACCGGTAAAACAATTAAATAATCGGATCGAGTTCAGCCTTGTCGAAATAAAGCATTTCCCACCAAGTAAAAAATTAACAAAAAATATTATCAAATTATCATGCTAGGGCGCGAGTTACTTTGTTGGTGACGTCAGGAGCGTTATGCGATCAGTGAATTGGCTAGTATGTATAAGAGGATTATCGCGAAGTCATGGAGGTTGATGTTAGCACTTTTGCCATTTGTAATTACATGCGTATGGGAAACGTGGTTTTCAATTTTGTGACAAGAAAAAATTAATGCCGCGAAATTGATAGATTAAGCAAAAAAAGAAAAACATGGAGCGAGAAAAAACTTTTTTTTCCCAACGCTTAATTTTTAATTTTTTTTTTTAAAATGTCCGGTTTTGAAAATAAGGCGTGGTCTTTATGACGTCACAAGTGATGTACTTTGACGCATCTCCACTGGCGCGCTGAATGCTTACGCTTGCTGTCTATCGCGTTTCCAGCTTATGATAATTCAGTAGCGAATTAAATACTGCGCTCTACGCTTGCTATCAACCGTATCGTTGCCTGAATACGTGAGTAAAGATGCGAATTTAATATTGAGCTGTGCGCTAATGGCATTTCATCACTTGTGACGTCATGTGCAGAATGTAAAAAATGAAATTGCACCGTTTAAAATAATATATTAAACTTTGTCAAAATATTTAAAAAAAATTGTTAAATCCTATGTTTTTAAGCATGTTCGTTCAGAAAAAAATACTTCTAAAATTTCGGAAGCAACCCCCATTCTCAGAACTGTGCTTCAAACTATACTATTGGAAAAAAAAAAAAAAAACAAGAGGTTCCACGGAAAATGTGAACATTAAAAAGGGTTCCACTTATTAACTGAATTAAGCAACGCTATTTTATATCATTCACCATCGTTGATGGGTCAACATTATTCGCGGAGAACATCTAAACTTTACTAATAATAAAGCTGAAAGTCTGTAAAGATCTCTGTCTGTCAGGATCTCTGTGACGCGCATAGCGCCTAGACCGTTCGGCCAATTTTCATGAAATTTGGCACAAAGTTAGTTTGTAGCATGGGGGTGTGCACCTCGAAGCGATTTTTCGAAAATTCGATTTTGTTCTTTTTCTATTCTAATTACTAATAATAAAGCTGAAAGTCTCTCTGTCCGGAGGATGTCTGTAGGATGTCTGTGACGCGCATAGCACCTAAACCGTTCGGCCGATTTTCATGAAATTTGGCACAAAGTTAGAATGTAGCATGGGGGTGTGCACCTCGAAGCGATTTTTCGAAAATTCGAAGTGGTTCTTTTTCTATTCCAATTTTAAGCCATTCACAGAAATTTAATAAAATGGGAAAGAATTTGTTCTGAAAATTACCTTTCTTTTCTTTACTTCTTTATCTTCTTTTTTTTTCTTTCTTCTTTGTGGTTCTTTTTCTATTCCAATTTTAAGAGCAAAATTCTCATAAGATAGACGAGAAAAAAACGAAATTATCGTTACGTGAAACCGTAACCAAGCCAATTGGCGAGAAAATTCACCATACATTATATGTAAATACACAGGCGAACCAAAAGACCTTTTAATTTTCTATTACGGGCAAAGCTGTGCGGGTACCACTAGTGATAAATAAATGAAAAGGCGCAAAAAGAAATCCCTATCCGACCGGTTGGACCGTAGCCTACGGTTGGACGGTTAAAGTTAAAAAAGAATTATACAGAAGGGGAAAAAGATGCTCGGCATGAAGTTAAAGCATCTGACCTCCACCCAAGAGGTAAAACGAGATGCAGGCCAATGTTAAATCCTAACTTGAAAAAAAAAAAAAAGGGAATATGAAGTTATAGAAAACACGATTTAAGAACACGCGGAAGTGCTTTAGATGCAATTAACTTTTTTTTGTGCTTGTTGTCTGTAGGAATTAAGAGATCAGCTGTCAAATTAATTGTGGGACCGATGAGCAGCTGATGTGTATTTTCAGTGATAATGAAGTTTTTTCCCTTTTTTTTTTTTTAATCAGATCGCGTTTTGCCTTTGCATGTAAAATGGCTGTTCTGAATTATAGGTCAATCAACCATCTTTTTATAATTTTCGAAGACTTTTAAAAGTTCTTTTGCTTTATTGAAAGTTTTATAAAATATATCCAAATATCATTTTTGCTCAACAATTGCTAGTTTTGTTTTGTGTATCTGTGTGTGTGTTTAATAATCAAATGGAAATTATTTCTTTGGAAAAATGTTTTGATTATCATTTTGCACAATGTGTAAGGGTAAGTAATAATTAAAATAGTAAATGAAAATAACCGTTAGTGCTAATAATGCGTCGCAGTGCTAATAATGACCGAAATAACTGACAAAAATGAAAAATAATTCATACCATTTGTACTTTGACGTCTTAAATTCAAATTACGTTTTTTGGTATCACGAATTACGATAGGAACCTACCTGTTGGGTTTCTTGTTTCTACTAAAGGAATGGAATGGAAATGTTTAAGAAGTTTGCACCCGTCATATTATGACTGGTGATTTCCTGGAATAGATGAATTGAGGCATATCCATAAAAAAAAAAGAGATGGTGATTAGGATGCAGTAATAAAAATAAAAAATTTATGGCCGATATCCACCTGTACACTTATCATATAGATCTTTTACAGCGTGTAACGTTATGTATTGTTACAAATCCTGTAAATAGTAATTATTGTAGTAACGTAACCTGTAAATAGTTTCCCGTAATGAATATACAACCCCTTTTCATATGGCTAAAGTATACGACCCCTTATTTTCTTTTCTTTTCATTGATAAAATTTGATAACGGTCTACGCATTTCGAGAAGAGGTAAGAATGTTGTGGAAAATTCCTCGATGTTTATAAAAGCCGTTAGCGATGGATAAACAGTGGCAAATTGTAACGGATTCGGTGCGACTTCCACTTTCTTGTAATGAAAACACAGTTCTTGATAAAAACACAGGAAATTTATTTACACTATGTACAGGAAAGATCGTCAACAACTGCTAAATTATTCATCAGCAATTAAGCAATTATCACACAACACCGTAAACTCAACGTTTACACACGTATTTACTTCCAAATACGAAAACAACACAGCGAAATGCCTCGCTATAAACAGAGCAAATACACACTCTCAGTTCGAAATCCTCAATCGAAACTCCACTGTTTATCCATCGCTAACGGCTTTTATAAACATCGAGGAATTTTCCACAACATTCTTACCTCTTCTCGAAATGCGTAGACCGTTATCAAATTTTATCAATGAAAAGAAAAGAAAATAAGGGGTCGTATACTTTAGCCATATGAAAAGGGGTTGTATATTCATTACGGGAAACTATTTACAGGTTACGTTACTACAATAATTACTATTTACAGGATTTGTAACATTGCCCTCTTCCTAAGGACTGCACGTCCCGGGCAGTACAATCCCCAGAAAGGGTGCCAAACTTCTATCACAAGTTTACAAATATACACATTAATTAATAAATAGCAGATACAGAAAACACAATAATAACAAGAAATATTACTAAACATTAAAAGCAAAAATTATCTACAACTTTTATGTTATCAAATATGGTTGTTTACGTAATACTCATGAACTATGGCCATAGTATGGGGCTAACCGATCATAATGTACAACCCTAGGTTTTGCATTAGGTGATTTTTGGATCCTCACTACGACGTCATTCAGTCGGTTAAGGACTTTGTAGGGTCCATCCCAATGCGACTGCAATTTGGGTGAAAGACCTTTCCGTCGGATGGGATTCCATAACCAAACCTTGTCGCCTTCGTTGAATTCATGTCCAGTAGACCTTGTGTCGTATCGGGTCTTCATCTTCTCCGCCGCGATGTTGATTCGCTCTCGTGCGAAGTTATGAACGTCTTCCAACCGGGCCTGGAGATCCTGGATGTACTCCTCAGGCGATGCAGGCGCATCCGGAGGACGACCGAAGACGAGATCACAAGGTAGCCTTAGCTCTCGTCCGAAGAGCATCTGAGATGGGGCATATCCGGTAGTCTCGTGGACAGCACTGCGGTAGGCCAGCAGGAACAAAGATAGCTTCTTGTCCCAATCCTGTTGATTTCTGGATACCATAAGTGAGAGATTGTTCAGGATTGTGCGGTTAAATCTCTCCACCATGCCGTCCGATTGTGGGTGTAGTGGTGTTGTATTAGTTTTCTCAATTCCGAGAGTTTGACATAGGCCCTTAAACACAGCAGAGATGAAATTCCTCCCTTGATCGGAATGAATCTGCAAAGGTGTTCCATATCTCGAGATCCAATGTTGGACTAGAGTCTCTGCTACGGCGGTAGCCTCTTGATCTGGAATGGGATATGCTTCCGGCCATTTGGTGAAGTAGTCGATGGAAACAAGAATGTATTTGTTCCCATCAGCAGTTCTTGGTAGAGGACCCAGGATGTCGATCCCAATTCGTTCGAAAGGAGCTCCAACGTTGTACAGATGTAGCTTCCCTCTGCTTCACTTCTTCGGTTCTTTACGAGCAGCACAGGCGTCACAAGAATGGCACCACTTCTCCACGTCATCCTTCGCCTTGCTCCAGAAGAAGCGCTCCCGAACTTTATTGAGGGTTTTCAAGACACCAAAATGTCCTCCAGTCGCACTACTATGTATTTCTTTCAGAACATCTGAAATCCTTGATCGGGGAAGTAGTAACTGCCACCTAGACGTTTTGCCGTCATCAGATTCCCATTTTCGGTGTAGCACGCCGTTCCGTAAATGGAGCGAGTTCCATAAAACCCAGTATCTTTTTGTTGCAGGACTGAAGATGGAAACGTCCTGCCAGCTAGGGCGTTGACTGTCACTTTCCATGAACTCCAAAATTGGTTTTATGTCGGGGTCTTCAAGTTGATCTTTTCGAACTTGGTCGTCACTCCATGGATCAGGTTCTGATGATGTTGAAGTCACTATCACCTGATAGGCAGTAGGGCTAGTCGTTCCATACTGTTTCTCGATTCGGGAACAATAGTGGCAGTTCTCAGGACAGGGTCTCCTTGATAAAGCGTTAGCATTACCGTGAGATAACCCTTTTCGATGCTTGATCTCCATGTCATATTCCTGGAGCCGCTGTATCCATCTGGCTATCTGACCTTCCGGATTTTTGAAGTTCAAAAGCCAAGTTAATGAGGCATGATCTGTCCGAAGCAGAAATTTTCGGCCGTAGAGGTAATGATGGAAGTGTTCTACAGCTTTCACTATGGCCAGTAACTCCTTTCTGGTGACGCAGTAATTTCGCTCCGACTCTGATAAGCAGTTGCTCCAATAAGCGATGACATGTTCATTTCCGTCAATTTCTTGGGATAAAACAGCTCCGATGCCCTCGTTGCTCGCATCAGTGTCCAGGATGAAGGATTTTTCAGGCTGAGGATAGGCGAGGATAGGCGTTGATGTTAAAGCCTCCTTCAGTCGTAGAAATGCATCTTCGCATTCTTTGGACCATTCAAACTTTTGCTTGCTCTCCGTCAGCTTATGCAAAGGTCGTGCAATGTTGGAAAAACCCTTTACAAACTTCCTGTAGTACGTGCAGAGCCCCAGGAAACTTCGCAGCTGATGGATGTTTTCGGGACGACTCCAACTCTTGACAGCAGCTACCTTTTCTGGATCGGTTTGTACACCTTCAGAAGAGATGATGTGACCAAGGTAGTTCACTTCCCGGCGGAACAAATTACATTTGGACGGGCTTAACTTCAAATTGGCTTCCTTAAGCTTTTGCAGCACCTTCCTAAGATTTGCCAGATGTTCTTCGAAACTGCGTCCCACGATGATGATATCATCTAAGTAGACCAGACAGGATTCGTAGGAAAGTCCTCTTAACACTGTCTCCATAAGACGCTCGAACGTAGCTGGTGCATTGCAGAGGCCGAAGGGCATCACTTTAAACTGCCATAAGCCTTGTCCAGTTGTAAACGCTGTCTTCTCTCGGTCATCAGGGTGTATCTCAACCTGCCAGTAGCCGCTCTTCAAGTCCAGGGTCGAAAACCACGTGTGTCTGGAAAGAGTGTCTAAGGTGTCGTCTATCCGTGGAAGAGGGTAACTGTCTTTCTTGGTGATTTCATTCAGTCGTCGGTAATCGACACAAAATCTGGTGGAGCCATCTTTCTTTCGGACCAAGACGATGGGAGAGGCCCAAGGACTGGACGAGGGTTCGATGACATCATTCTCCCGCATCTCTTTCAGGAGGGTCTCAACCTCTTCCTTCTTGGCGAACGGTAGTCGTCTTGGATGCTGTTTAATAGGGGGGTGTTCTCCAGTGTAAATCCTATGCTGCGTTAAGTTCGTACGGCCAACATCCTCCGATGCTGATGAAAACAGATGCTTGAAGTCATCCACCAATTGTTCCGCAGCAGTTCTTTGATCTTTCGATAATGGCGCACTCCCAACTAACTTCGATGTCAAGGACTCAGAAGACACAGTCTCGGGGGAATTGATTCTTCTAATGATGCTGTTTACTGGAATACAGGTTGCTAACACTTCACCTTTCCGAACATTCCTTGGCCTTTCACTCACGTTGGCGACTCTCACAGGAATTACATCCTTAGAAAGGTCCACAAGCGTAGATGCTACCAGCACTCCTTTTAGGTTATTGCTTAGGTTAGGGTATTCAATGAGTCCAAATCGAAAACTATTGCTTTCTTCAATGGAGCCAGGTATTAATGATTCTGACCTTGGGGGAATTGATAAATCTGTTTGGGCTATTATTTGATGAGCGGATTTTACATCATTTTCAGCGTTGAAGATGGCTATGTCTTCTCTCATCGAGTGCAGTTCATTAGTCTTGAAGTCGAGGTTGAAGTCATACTTCTTTAAAAAGTCCAATCCGAGAATGAAGGGGTCTGTGATAGCGGCAACGAATGCCGTATGATGGTAAGTGGCATTTCCAAACACAATTTCTAAGTTCACTTTACCTTCAATCTCGATTTTGTCACCTGTCACAGTTTGGAGGGTAACGCAGGGCGGCGTCCATAGAATGTTGAGTCCAAATTGACGAGCCACATCTGTTCTAATGATTGTAACATTGGCTCCAGTGTCAATAATCAGTTCGCAGGGAAACCCGTTTGCATATGCGTAAACAAACAGTTCATTACTGCCGCCACTCGTCGATGAAATCTGGAAAACTTTATGATGGGGCTCATTCCAATTTGGCGACCTCCGCCCCGCGAGATTGCCATGGCTTAGTTTTCCTGGACCTGAGAGGGAGAGGCGCTCTTCCCTCTGGTTTCTTGGCGAGCTTCGCAGTTTCTTCGTAAGTGACCCTCGCCGCCACATTTCCAGCACTTAAGTGGTTGTCCATTTTGGTACTTGGGAGCCGAAGCTTTTTTGAGGATTCCTGCAATTTCTTTTATTTGCTTTTCCAGTTCAGCAAAGCGTGACGAAACCGGATCAGGCTCATCAGTTTTCACGCCGCGGATTGAATGGCGATCCTTACGGGTTGCTTGCTGGGCGGCCTCCAACTTCATCGCATACACAACAGCAGAACTCAGGTCTTTGATATCCGCCATCCGTAGAGCTTTCTGGATTTCCGGATCTCGAACCCCGTCGATGTAGTAGTTGAGTGCCAGGTTGTCTCGAACATCCGCAGGACAGTCGCAAAAAGCAAGATGAGACAGTCTCTCGACGTCCGCCGCAAGCTCTTGCAGGGTTTCCCCGGTTTTCTGGAAACGGGACTTCAACTGGAGTCGACTGAAATCTTTCTGGCACTTCTCACCGAAGCGAAGCTCCAACGCAGATGTGAGGGCGGCGAAATCCAGGCGCTGGCTATCCGGAAGGGTCTGAAGAATGTCCGCTGCGTCACCTCTCAGGGATGCTGCAAGATGGCAGGCCTTGGTAGCAGAGTCCCATCCGTTCGCTTCCGCCACTATCATGAATTGGGTCTTGTACACCTGCCACGAACTTTTCCCATCAAATGTGGCCAGTTTAATGGACGGTCGAGCAAAAGATGTGGGAGCGCAAAACGGTACAGAGCTGCTTTCCGCGGTCGCCAATCTCCTTTCCATGTCTTTAATTATTTCTTCCTTAAATGAAGTAAATTTCTTGTCTTCTTCTTCCAACTTATTTTCCACATTGGCGATACGCTCTTCCACAGTATCAAATTTTTCTTCCAGAGCATCAACTTTATCTCCCATGGCGGTTAGTTGATTTTCCATCATGGTTTTCATCGACGTTAGGTCACTTTTTATTTCATCTTGACTTGTAGTAATTTTAGCAGTTAAATCACTATTTAACTGTTCTTGGTTAGTCGTCAATTCATTTTTTAATTGTTCTTGATTAGCTGTAAAACTTGCAGTCAAGTCACTTTTTAATTGTTCTTGATTAGCCGCCATATCACTCTTCACAGAGGTGATTGCGTCAAGAAGTTGTTTTAATTGTTCATCCATTGCGCGAGTAATCCCCATAAAAATAAAGTCCTAATTCAAAAAAAAGTCTTTATGAAAAAATGTCCAAAGTCACACTTACTCCAAGAAAGTCCAGAAGAAGCCCCACGTTGGGCGCCAAATTGTAACGGATTCGGTGCGACTTCCACTTTCTTGTAATGAAAACACAGTTCTTGATAAAAACACAGGAAATTTATTTACACTATGTACAGGAAAGATCGTCAACAACTGCTAAATTATTCATCAGCAATTAAGCAATTATCACACAACACCGTAAACTCAACGTTTACACACGTATTTACTTCCAAATACGAAAACAACACAGCGAAATGCCTCGCTATAAACAGAGCAAATACACACTCTCAGTTCGAAATCCTCAATCGAAACTCCACTGTTTATCCATCGCTAACGGCTTTTATAAACATGGAGGAATTTTCCACAACATTCTTACCTCTTCTCGAAATGCGTAGACCGTTATCAAATTTTATCAATGAAAAGAAAAGAAAATAAGGGGTCGTATACTTTAGCCATATGAAAAGGGGTTGTATATTCATTACGGGAAACTATTTACAGGTTACGTTACTACAATAATTACTATTTACAGGATTTGTAACAGTATTTTTATTTCTTATCAATCTTAAATGATGGAAGTTAGTAATCTGGAAATTTACATCATTAATTTTTAGATTAAGTTTTGCTGTTTAAGTTCTTCTATATAAGTGTTTTTTCCTGGGGGGAAAAATAAATAAATAATTTGAATTTTGACATCTTGAATTCAAATTATGTTTTTTGTAATCACGAGTGAGTGTATGTCGGCGTGTGTGTTTGTGTGTGGGGGGTATGTGTATTTGTGTGTATGTGTGCGTATGTGTTTGTGTGTTTAGGTGTATCTGTGTATGTGTTTGTGTGTGCATGTATGTGTGTAGTTGTGTATGTTTGCGCGTGTGTGTAGGATATGGATGCAACCTGGAGACGGCTTTCGCTAGAGGAGCAGCATCGTGAGGAGCCGGTCGACGGTGATGTTGCAGAGAGTGTCGGTAGGAAAATAAAATGATAGCACATCAAAACAGTCAAATAAAAGCAATAAGCAATCGTGATTGCTCAAAAAAAAAAAAAAATTTGAATTTTGACTTCTTGAATTCATATTATGTTTTTCGCAATCACGAGTGTGTGTGTGTATGTAGGCGTGTGTGTGGGGGTATGTGTGTTTGTGTGTAGGGTGGTGTGTGTATGTGTGTGTAGGCATATGTGTTTGCGTCTGTGTGCAGGTATGAGTGGGTGGGTAGTTGTGTTTATGAGTATTTGTGTGTGTGGGGGGGATGTGTATGTGTGTGTAGGCGTATGTGCTTGTGTCTGTGTGCAGGCATGAGTGTGTGGGTATTTATGTGTAGGTGTGTGAGTATGTGTTTGTGTGTGTTTGTATGTGTGTGTATGTGTTTATGTTTTTTTTATGTGTGTGTATGTGTTTGTGTGTTTGTATGTGTGTGTATGTGTTTGTGTATGTGTGTGTAGATGTATGTATGTGTGTGTACGTGCGTGTATGTATGCGTGTAAGTGTAGGATATTGACGCAACCTGGAGACGGTTTTCGCTAGAGGAGCAGCATCGTGAGGCGGCCGGTCGACGGTGATGCTGCAGAGGGTGCTGGGGGGAAAATAAAATGATAGGACATCAAAACAGTCAAATGAAAGCAATAAGCAATCGTGATTGCTCAAAAAAAAAAAAAAAAAAACGTAATTTTGCACCCCCCCTTTTTTTTTTGAAGTAACGTTTGCTTGAGTTGAGTTGAGTTCTGAAAAAAATATGAAAAGAAAAAAAAAAAACACACAGACGATTTGTAACCATAACGAAAATTTTGCTCTCTTAAATCGACATTAAAAATAACCGTCCCTATGGTGATCTGAAAAATTAGAGCAATATAGACTTCGGTCAAGTGAGGAGAATAAGCAATTCGTGATTGCTCAATTATATTTCAAAACACCTTCCATTGTAAAATACATTGCTGTCCATTTACTTACCGTAATTTTCAAAATGAATTTCCACTTCGTTCATTTTGAAAAATAATTGTTTTTACTATTTCACTTTACCCCACATTCCTTAACTTACAATTTAAAATGAAAACCCGATTGTGCTCAAAACTCTTTGTTAAAAATTATGTAAATACAAAGAACAATTACACAGCTAATGTAAATTCCTTTGCATGTTGGTCAAATAAAGATGCAGTAAGAATCGTTATTTCAACCTTGCTTGTTCTAAAAAAAAAATTCAGAAAGACAAATTGTCGTCTGTGCAGAGAATAGTCAGACCCCTATTCAAATGTTCTTTTCCAAAAATATCTGCGACGAATGCCTAGTGGGACGGGCAAATATTGGTCATGCAGGTTATATAGAAAGCGGAGATGTTTCCCATTCGGCTTTAAAAATGCATGAAAAGTGGGAAAAGTAAATAGAAAAGAATTTGAATTTCAGATGCAGTCGGAAGAAAGTCGCCTTCTGTTGTAGAGATCCTGACGCTTTTAAAGAGCTTGGAATTGGGATGAAGGACCCTCGGTTTAATCTTTCGAGAATGGAAAAGTCGGTTTCTTTTTTTTTTGTGAGAAAGTTTTGGAAATGGTTTTGGAGCCTGTTTACGTCTGGGGTTCAAGTAAACTGCGGTCATGCAACTAAGAAGTTTTTGATTAATGTGTAATCTCATTTAAAATCTTTAACAGCGTTTTAAAATTATTATTTGCTGTAAAAATTACTTCAATTACTTTATGTAACCAATACTGGGAGCAAACCCGGATTTAGAAAGGGTCATTGCCTTGAGTTAAGGCCCCTATAGTGGACGAGCGGACGCATCCGCCATTTTGGAGCAAACTTGGTCCAGTGCTTCGCAGCGATAGCATTACGGCTGATGTTTACATTTCTTTGGCATATGTTAAATTGAGTCAAATAGGTGGTTGTTTGGCTGTTAATTGTGCAAACAGCTCCAAGAAAGGATTTCAGCTTTTCAGATTTCCAGCAGATGCAAAAAGAAAAAAAATGGATAATTAATAGCCGACGAAGTGACTGACAGCCTGGAAATGGAGTTCGCTTGTGTGAGGTTAATATCGATTTATTTCTTATGATTTTACTATCATTGCGTTATAAATGCTCTGAAATCTTTGCTAACATGATACAGTGTTCCAAGGAATGTCTTTTATTCTGTACTAGTGGTACCCACACGGCTTTGCCCGTAGTAGAAAAATTAAAAGGTCTTCTGGTTCGCTTGTATGTTTACAAATAATGTATGGTGAATTTCTCGCCAACTGACTTGTGCCCATGTTACGGTTCCACGTTATGATAATTTCGTAATTTACTCGTCCATTATTTTGTTCTTAAAATTGGAATAGAAAAAGAACCACATCGAATTTCGAAAAATCGCTCCGAGGTGCACACCCCCATGCTACAAACTAATTCTGTGCCAAATTTCATGAAAATCGGCCGAAAGGTTTAGGCGCTATGCGCGTCACAGAGATCCTGACAGATAGTGATCCGGACAGAGAAAGATCCTGACAGACAGAGAGAGATCCTGACAGACAGAAAGAGATCCTGACAGACAGAGAGACTTTCAGCTTTATTATTAGTAAAGAAAATATTTCCCTGTTACGCGACAAGTACGCTTGCTCCTGCTTGCTCCAATATTGCGGATGCGTCGGCCTCTTCAGTTATAGGGGTTCTACCTTTGGGTTATTACAGAGAGCCTAAGACTGCGTTTTGGGGAGTTATGTTTGGAAATATTCGCTCCCAACTCCTTATTAGAATCTCAATATTTCACTTATTATGCCCTTCCTATAATATCCCCCTCTAAAACCGTAAACTGGATCGGCCTTTCATTGGACGAATTTCGGTTATGGAGGTTTTTAAAACTTTGAGTTAATAAGTCCTTAAATTTTGGTCGCCAGTTGTTAAGAGTTGACTGACAAAACTGCTTTCCGCCGATCCGTACATTAGGTTCCATCGGATACCAAATTTGGCTTGCAGTCAAAATATTTTACTTAATATTAAGTGTTGACAAAAACCTGCATAAATAAAACTGGAAGCCTCTTCAATGTTAAAAAGTAGATTCGATATTTCTGATTTCGAGCTTCACTAGTTATATTACTACCAGCTTGGCGTTATATGGGCAACTTAGGGACAAATTTGGCGGCAAAAAATATGCCAAAATTCACTCGATATTTGCGATATTTATCAGTACTCACATAGAAACACCGTTAAAAGTGTCGGTAAATGTAAAAAAAGAAAAGAAAAGAAAAGAAAAACACCCTCCGTAAAAGTCTTTTATGCAGTTAAAAAATGTTTTTTTTTTTTCGTTCTAAGGCTTTTATTATACTGTATTTTTACTGAAAGTTGTTTACCACACTTTTCTATGTGTAGGAAAGTATTGAAAAAAAAAAAAAAGAAGCATTACTTCTAACAAGCGTATATCAGCACACGCACCTATTTTTTTGAAATATAAAATACACGTTCTATTAAATAAATAGTGTGAGGTTCATCACAAATGTAATTTTTAATATATCAATAAAACTTAATGATTATTGAAATGCGTAATGCACTGTCTTTTTAATTTAACACGTAATTATTTTTAAAAGCATTATTTGTTTGATGTGCGTAATTTTACACAAAATGCTTTGTGGATAAAGTAAAATAATAAATTTGGAATTTTCTGTTCAAAATTTGGTTAGGATAAACAATAAATAATATTATAGACTTAAAACTCAAGACATTTTCATCTTGGAATCGTTATGATTTAACTTTGAAGCGTGCAATTAAAAATTTTGCTGTTAATAAATTCCAGTCAAAACTTCCTTTAGTTTTAAATTCTTTTAGGAGTTATTTTCAAAAGTAATGATTGAAAATAAATATTTATTCGATTTTTATTTTTATTTTGCAAACATTAACTGCGTAAGATAAAATTAAAATGAAAAAAAGCAAAAAACATAATAAATTGTACTGAATAATTGTAGAGCTAATAGAAATAATTTTAAAACATTCAATTCCAGTTCTCTTATTCTATTTTTCCAAGTCTAAGTAGAGAATACCAGTTCCCTTCGCACAAAGACGTGTTTTCGTCTGTTGTTATTTCCAGTTAAACTCTTTAATGGTAGTTCCTGTTTTTCTTAATGACACTGTTCACACGTGGCGTCATTTCCAACTAGAAGAAGTCATTCTAGTCTTTCGAGTTTTATTTTCAAACTAATGAAGCACAAAGCTTAATTCTGTATAAGAATCGACGGCTTACTCACAACATTTGCATCGCAATTATTTTTGTGAAGAGTAGTCTTAAATTGCGCTCATTACTGATGTAATCGTTTTTTCAGAGTAATTTAAAATTTCCTTTGAAAACTTAAACTTGTAGATTATGAGATTAAAAAATTGCGTTTCATATTTAATTGTGTAGTGATTGTAGGCAGAGCTAAGGTTTTTTTCAAGATGTGAAAATACTCCTCGACATTTTTAAAGGAGTAATATTCCTTTGAAGGAGTGAAATACAGATTATATATTATTGTAAGACCATAAAATTTATAAATTCCTTAAAAAACCCCTTAACTTTCTCAAGATTAAATGAAGGTGACGGAGAAAGAAGAGATATTTATTATTTAGGTTTGTAACATTTAGGATATATTTGACTTTTGTATTTAAAAATAATGGTAAGAAAACACTCATGCAATATTTTAAAAATTGCAATTGCACCCCTCTCCCCTTCCCCCATTTTCCACGATGCTAAGTTTTTGATTAAAATACAACGCGCGAAATAATTACGATTGACTAACAGGACCGCAGAGAGCCAAGGCGGGCCTCTTGTCAGTTATTTCGCCGGGCACCAAAAAAAAAAAAAAAGAAGAAAAGAAAAGGGGGCAAATGAAGACAAAAAAAAAAAGGAAAGGGGGGAGAAGAAGAAAAGGGGGGGGGGGGGGAATAAAAGGGAAAAAAGAAGAAAAAGAAAGGGGGGTTGGAGAAAAGTATGAAAACTACATACTAGAAAACAATTCACTCTATTTTAAGAACCCCAATAGTAAAGAATAAAAGAGTAAATTTTACTTAATCTGTACTCTCCTTTCCCTCCCTCCTTTATTTCTTCATTTCTTTTCTTTTCTTTTCTTTTTTTTTTTTTTGAGCAATCACGATTGCTTATTGTTCTCACTTGACCGTCCTTCGCGTTGTGGTTCCTTTTTCAGCTTGAACCCGGGACACCAGCACCACCGCCCACCGGCCTCTGCAGGCGCGGCTCCGAGCACTGCCTCCTGGAATCCGTTTCTCCTGGTCGATGGCGTCCATGTCCTACACACACGCGCACTCATACACACACACACACGCTCATACACAATCCTTTACACACATACACACACACAAGACATTACACACATACGCACACGCCTACGTGCATACACACAGGTCTACAAACACACACAAGTCTACACATGCACGCACGCGCGCCTACACATACACACACGCCTGCACACACACACACAACTACACACACGTAACCGCCCAGGAGGAGGGGTACGCTTGGAGGGGACAGGAGCTGTTTCTAGAAATAATAGCGCCCAATGAGTAGGGTCCTGTCGCAACTCGTGATTGCGAAACACATAATTTGAATTCAAAATTTCAGAATTCAAGTTAATTTTTATTTTATTTATTTATTTATTTATTTAGCCTCAGTGTCGCCAGGCCTCCCCCAAGGCCCGTGTTTCCAGTTTCCGACTAGGCTGACATGGTCTCTTGTCGGGCCTGATGACTAAGCTGTGCTACGGAGTTGGGGCTGCAGTCGGGCTGATTTAGGGGTAAAGGAGTTGGAGTGGAGTTGAGAATCGAAGGTTTAAAATTTCAAGAACCGGAGTCAGTCATTTTTCCTCCGAGTTCACAACTCCTCCAGTGTTTGCAGAGAGGGAGTCGGACTGATTTTGGGGTAAAAGAGTCGGCGTCGGAGTCAAAGACTATAAAATTTCTGGAGTCTGAGTCGCAGCAGGAACCGGTCGTTTCCTCTCCTACTCTACAGCCCTAAGACTAACTTTTTGAGGCGTATTTTCGATTTTCAATGCGCGAAATAAGCTTACAGGGGCGCTAAAATATCTCTTATAGTAGATGATGAATTTATGAGATATATAATTAAGTTGTTAAGAGCAAAATTGGTGTTAAGTGAAACAAGATTTTGGGTAACTGAACGGTTTAGTGGCCACTTTTGCGCAAAATACTAATGCTGTTCCGTTTAACGATGACTGCCTTTCGGCAAAATGGTTGAACCCAGATTTACACCATTTTCGCATGAAGTAGAATGAAGTTAAGACCAATCTCTGTTGGTTTTTTGTTTGATTGTCAGTGGTCTCCAGCTTGCGGCCTGCGGGCCACTTGCAAAACTTGCTTTTTTAAAGTAAGAGAAAACTTATTTCGAAACTTGGGTTTGATTATACGCGGTTTAAGATTTGAGGTCATTAATTTGTTTTACGCGGGTGAGTTTTGATTTTGCGCGGGTGCGCTTTGAAACAGATAAAGATTTCGTTTCTTTCAAATCCCAAACTCCTGAGATAGCAGATAATATGCAATTAACTGCGTTTTGGCTATAGAGTAAAGAAATATACATAGAGTGGCCCCGTCTATGGTAAAAAGGAGATGAAATTGAAGTCGGAATTATGGGATACAGCGGTGCAATGAAGGGCGGAGTAATGATAACGTGATCGCTTAGCGAGAATAGTTTTCACCAATCTCGCAAAGGGACCGTATAAAGTAGCTGGCGGATTGGTTCGCATTTTAATTCATGTTCAAAATGCAACTTCGAAAACGTGCTTCATAAACTTGCAACGATATATCTAAGCTTAAATTAACAACCAATTGAGATTCAGTAATGGAGTGTTTTGAATCAAGATGTATCTCAAGAAGCTAAGGATCTTGTGATACAGCGGTGCAACTTCTGGCTTCAATTTCTTAGTATAGCGGGGTCTCCCTATATAATTTCTCTATTCTATGGTTTTTGGCAGACTAACAATTGAGCTTGGACTTCTTTAGCCATTTGTTGGGATTGCTTCCACAGCTCTTTCCAGGAGTTCAGTTATTAAACTCACACAATTCAGAGCTCACTGGAAGAAGAGCTTTTAGATATGACGAAGTGGAACGAAATCAACGAAGATACCGACATCCATGACGCACAACCAAAAACTTTCACATTAAAGTAACGTGAGAGATCATAGATGCGATAATGGGGTCGTTTCCAAAGTTTTAAAAGTATTTTTTTTCGGAAAGAGCGTTCTTAAAAACATAGGCTGTCACCATTTTTTAAATAATTCTTTAAGTTTAATTTTTTTTAAAATTACTTAAATCGGTGCTCTTTTATCGTTTAAGGCTTCTGCCGATGACATCACAAATGATGAAATGCCATTCAGTGTTGCCATTCATGGTCCAAAATATTTAATTCGCATCTTTACTCAAGCGTATTGGCAACGATAGGGCAATTTTAATTCGCTTCTTGATTATCATAACGTGGAAATGCGGTAGAAAGATGCGGCAAAAAGCATCATTTGTGATGTCATAAAGACCTCGCCTTGTTTGAAAAATCGGACATTTTAAAAAATTAATTTTAAAAAGACTGTTGGGAAAATAAAAGTATTTTCTGGGTCCAAGTTATTTTTTTGCTCATTCTATCCATTTCAATGACTAAAAGTAGTTCTTTTGACTGAAGGAAACCACCCCATTCTCTACAAATAACTACAGAGAAAAATGATTAATAACTGCCAAAAAATCTGTCATAACTAGGGATTGCAATGCCGGACCATAAATGCAATACCAGTATTCAGTATTATTTAAAAAGTGATACCGGAATACCGGTATTAATACCCGTATTTGAAATTTCTCAAACAACTATCGAAAACATTGTTTCGTTGCCATATTTGATAATTTTCAAAAATCGTATAGCTATTTATGAAAACTTATTGTGAATAAATATAAAATGAAGGCACAAAAACGATAATAACAAGAAATACAATTTGTATATTGCATGGGGTTGTTTCCTTCAGTCAAAAGTACTACTTTTAGTTACTGAAATTGATAGAATGAGTAAAAAAAAAATAAAATGGACCCAGAAAATGCTTTCATTTTCCCAAGAATTATTTTTTAGTTAATTTTTTTAAATGTTCGATTTTTCAAACAAGGCGTGTTCTTGATGGCGTCACAAATGATGCAATTTGGCGCATCTTTCTACCACATTTCCACTGTTATGATAATCAAGAAGCGAATTAAATATTGCGCTTTACGCTTGCTATCAACTATATCGTTAAGGGCCGTGGTAGCCTGATCGGTAAGGCATTGGACTCGGGGCCGGAGGGCCTCGGGTTCGATCCTTGCTGGTCGAAGACCCACCGTCGTCATTAAAGGGGACTGGGCGACGCTAAATATGCTCGTGGTCTCAATGTCCTCCAAGTGAAACGATACCTCTGGGGGTGCTAGTACCAGGTAGCTATTAGCTCTTGGACTAGTTCTAAATTCTCATTAACTGCTCGATCCGGTGATGGTGCTGCCATCTATCGGTATATAAAAACAATGGAGGCAAGGCACTTAGTATGCAGTCCTCGACATAATGCAGTTGTAGTCAGTTGTGACTCTTGAATAGAATAGAATAGAAACTATATCGTTGCCAATTCACGTGAGTAAAGATGCGAATTAAATATTTTGCTCTGTGAATGGCAACACTGAATGGCATTTCATCATTTGTGATGTCACACGACAGAAACGTAAACAATGAAAGCGCGCCGGTTTAAATATTTTTTAAAAATATTAAACTTAAATAAATTATTTAAAAAATGGTCAGATCCTTTGTTTTTAAGCATGCTCTTTTAGACAAAAATACTTTTAAAATTTTGGAAACGATCCCATTGTTTCTAAGCCTGGAACTCATTTTAGTACACAAATTTCCTACAGTTGAAAATACACTTTCTGAAATCATGAAGATCGGTGGTACCGTTGACAATACGCGATCTTTAACCTCTACATACCTCTAATAGCCTCGATGTTCTTCATCTTGAAATAACTCGGTCTCTTACAAGTAATTTTTAAATAAATCCCTATTGTGTTTGTGTGTTTCTTTTGTATTGGGTATATTATTATTATTATTATTATTATTATTATTATTATTATTATTATTATTATTATTATTATTACTAGCTGTACCCGACGCGCGTTGCTACGCCAACAAAAAAATACATCATTATACTGATTTTCATGACAATCGGTTGAACGGGGCAGAAGTTGCTACTCTGCAGTGCCACCTGGTGGCGAGTGGCTTCAATGAGCATATTATGCACCTTCTCCGTGGAAAAATACATATATATAGCAATTTTCATAATAATCGGTCCAGGTATCAAGTGAAGCCGTGACTATACTCAAATTTTGTACTCACGCAGTTTGCAAGATCAATCAGTCGCTAAAAATATCAAATAGAAAAAGTTTTAAATCCCCCCGTTGCATGAAAAGCCATAAAACAAAAAAGAAAGAATTTATTTGTTCACACTCAAGAAAAATGGCAACAGCTAACTTCTTATCAATGAGATCTTTCACGCGAATTAATTTCTGCAGCCGATCATTTTATTCGTATTTATCCAATGGATTGTGACTTAAATTGGAATAAAAAAGGAACTACCGATCGGATTTTTTTCGAACTGGTCTATAAACATTCCCAGTACCAAAAATAACAAAGGGTGAAAGTTTCAGCCAAATCTGCCGGGTAGTTTTTGAGTTCATGGATGACATACAGACAAACATTCATTTATATATATATATAGATTATTGTTGTTGTTGTTGTTGTTGAATTTATAGCTACCTTTGATTCTTTTCAAGAAATGATATTTTTTCAATATTAACATTATCTTCAACGATTTCCTCCCGATCAGAATAGGTTTGTTTTTGCTTTTTATTAGCCCTTTGGTTTGAAATGTACGATGAACTTAACTAAATTTGGTTTTGTTAGTTTCTTTTTTTTCATTTTCGTTTTCTTTTCCAAATTCTGCAACACTGGGGTCGTTTCCAAAAATTTAAAAGTATTTTTTTCTGAAAGAGCATGCTTAAAAACATAGGATCTGACCATTTTTTAAGTAATTTGTTTAAGTGTAATCTTTTTAAAAAATTACTTAATTCGGCGCGCTTTCAATGTTTATGCTTATATATTTATCCGTATTCCTTTTAAAAAAGGAATAAGGGGGAAAAAGAGAGAAATTTATTTTTTGAAAATCTCAAAAATCTGTCTGGTAGAGAGTTCATGTACTCATGTGCACATACAGAGGGGCTGCCACTGAATGTAAATTGTGTAAATGCGTACTACCCTCACAGCATGCTGAATTTGTTAGCATGGAAATCTCCTCGCTTGAAAATAAATTCCCTCTTAATTTTGCATAAAAACATTTCTGGCAAATTCACAATATTCATATTACAGACCGATACAATTTAAAACAAAAGTTACACCAAAGTCTATAGCGGTTCAACGACTGCTTCGTATCTAAATGAAGCTCTTCACCATATTTTAGCGAGCCATAAATGGCAACAGTGCCAATTAAACGATTCTTTTCTGGGAACTTACTTCGATAGTTAGGCGTCGAAGGTTGTTCGCGTGGTGCTTACAGGCCGTGAAATCGCGTTCTATTTTATAGTTCTAAAAAAAAATTATTAAAGCGATTTCCGCCAGGAGCGTTGTTTGCTACCTCATTTGCACAGCTGATGAGGCATGCCATTAAAAGAATAATAACTTAAGAAATAATGGCATCATTTATAAAACGCTCTCTCTTTCCCGTCAATTAAGTGAGTAGAATTTTAGAACGAAATCTTTCAACACTTTCGCTGAAATTGTGAAAGTGTTTTCATAAAAATAACGCAGCTTTTATGGAAGCATAAAACAAACGGTGTTCGTTCATTCTTACAAGAAAAATGAAACCCACGCAAGGATTAACTTAGCATTAAAGTTTTATAATGAGGAATTGTTATGACTAATTTCTAGTTTTATATTAAAATTTTTTTCATAATATCAGCGAAATTTATAACTAGCTTCTTCAAAAAATACCAGTGGTCAGTTATAGAATTTTTCTGAAAAAATGTTTTTTATTGTTTTACTGCTATGTTTTAAAACGCAGCTTAGTAATATTCGTAACTCCAGCGCTCGAATACGCTACCTCGCGGTGATTTACAAAATTAAAGAAAAAGGTAAAACATTGCGTTCCACGTGTGTCTGTTGGTAAGCATAGGCAGTTTATTATGAGTATTTATTAACGCATTGCATGAAATTAGCAACGAATATGCTCGTCTATTAGATGCATTTTTTTTTAAAGAGGATAACGTTATACCAGGTAAATTTTTTTTTATTGTTTGGTGTGAATTAATACGAGTATGTTTTTTTTTTTTTTTCATCTTAAGCTCGAAATAAGGATTTGATGATATTAGGAGAAGAATCATGGCTTTCATCTTCGCCTAGTTTAAAAATAATTAATTTAACTAATCTTATTTTACTGCAGCATTTAGTTGGAATGGACTGTATGCAAAATATTTTCTTGAATATATTATCGTAGAACGAAATGAAAAATGTTTGACGCCGAAAATTTTCATCGCCAAAATAGTGTGATTATAGTTTAGGGCTATAGTTTTGGTATTGTGCAAGCAAATAACCCTTGGCGAGATTTCGCATGTCAGTTGTAAACCATTTTTATTTTTTATCATGTGTGGATTAAAATGGTAGAAAGATTACAGAATTCGATGAATTTAAAGAAATAATGAAATATCATAAAAACGAAAACTACCACCATGTATCCTTGAGAATTTTATTGATGATGCATGACAGAATTCAATCGTAATTCAGAAATTAGAAACACACGAAACAGAAAAAATAAAAATTTACCAATTCGGCAATTTGTGAAATAACTCAGCTACAAATGTAAAACAATTAGCGCTATTCAAGCAAGAGAAAGGAGTATCATCTTCCTCATTTGATAACACTGGTAAACAAAGGTTTTGTTTTACACGAATTATTTATAGTGTTCTTATGGCCACAATGAAAATGTAGTTCCATCAAGAATTGATAAATATCGAATTCAACATCGGGGAAATGGTTCTTACAAATACAAACTACGAAATTCGCATTAATTTCTAACGTTTAGTAATGATTCTTGAATTCTGATTACTTTCTACGTGGGTCAGAATATCCACAAGACTTTAAAAATTAATTTAAAACGAATAAAGGAAAAAAGTCATGCATACAAAAAAAAATTACTAGGCTTATTAGCATTTTCTACGCTACGGCGTGCGTTTGTTTTACCTTTTTCGTCCGCCATTAGACGGTGGCTGCAGTGCCCCCTATAGTTTGTTGGAGTTGCGAATTGAAAATTTTAAATGCAGACGATTTGCAGAAAAGGTAAGTAAATAAACATTATGCTCTAGGTTTAATTATCAACCGATTTGTATCAAATTTTAAGCAGAAACCTTTTTAGTTCTGAATAAAAATATCAACGTCAAATATTTCGACAACAATAATTTTTTGGCAACTAAAAGCAGTTCAAATGACTTAAGTCAAACCAAAAAGATTCAAGACTAAAAAATCTTATTTTTTTTTATTCGCAACTCCAATAAACTATAGGGGGCGCTGCAGCCACTGTCTAATGGCGGATGAAAAGGTAAATCAAACAAGTGCCGTAACTTATAACTTGCTTTGAAGCTTAGTGAATGACAATAATTTTTCATCGTGTTTGTGGGAAGCTTTCTGTTCTATTCTTCTGAAATTAAATTACACCACAAACTGTCTGAAGGCTGTAATTTACCCCAAAGAAAACACGTGAAATGGAATGTTTTACCTTTTTCTTTAGTATTGTTAATTACCGCAAGGTAGCGTATTCGAGCTCTGGAGTTGCGAATTCATTAATTGGTGGTCCAGACTGCATCAACCCGATTATTTCGGACATTTGGACCAGCAAAGTGCGCTCTTTGACAGCTTACACAACAGAAGTATTTATTTCTACGTCTTCCTGGATAATCAGAATTGCAAGCACAAAAGGTGATGTCCAACTATATTTTATACAACTTTTAAAACAACTTCCTCACTTCGGAACTAACCATTTTTTGAGTTACTTGAGACCCAAATACAAATGCGAAAACAGACGCTTAGATAATTTATTTAAAAAAAAAAATGGAGAGGGGGTATGTGTGCTATAAATATACTTTTTTACTGGGTTTATACTGTACTAGAGGTTACAAATATCCTAATTATACTTATTTTTTACTTTAGGGCAACCCGCATTGGAATCATGTGAGATTTATACCAACATACGTGGTACAAGACGTACAAATAGACGTCCTGACAAAACCAATCAAAATGTATTTAAGGATATATAAATTATTATGGTTGCACAAACGTGCGTACCATAATAATTTATATAATAAATTATAATATACGGACGAACGTCATAACGAAGCTAGTCAAAGTTAATTGTTCAGGATTGGGTAAGGTGAAAATTTCTATTGAAATCTGAGTGGGAATTTTTCACGAATAGAATACTTCATGTATTTCGTAGAGGGAAGAAAAAAGAAAAGAATAAAATGAAAAACTGCGGAACATTTTTGGTATTGACAAAGATTTTAACGTTTACTCTATAAAAAATCCTGATGCACTACTGTTGACTTTTTTCTCGAATTTACTTCAGAAGCTGTTAATTATCTCACAACTTCTTCTGTCACGAAACTTTAGAAATTCTTTAAAACTCGTCAATCTTCCATTTTAAAGAAATTTTAACGCAAAAAATTTCTCACCTGAGCGCCGACGTATAGAGTTCTATTTTTTTTTACCATATAATTATTTTATTTCATTCCGCCGAAAACATTTCGAATGCATACAATAGAGAACGTATTTGCATAGCAAATGAAGTTTGAAAAAAATTCCCAGAAAGTGTAAATAAAGAAAACTTAAGTAAGTTTCAAGTGTGACAAAGCACAGCCAGACAGTAAAGCATATGGTGTTACGAAAAAAAAGGTTGGTCTTTTCAAAACCCGCTGACTGGAACAACTCCTTTTTATCAAATAATAAACGATGAAATAATAACTTCTACTTTTTTCTCTTTGACGTCAGATCCTTTCACGTTGCCAGATGCTGACGATGAAATTTCTCCCGAGTAAATCAGGTGAGAGGAATTATTATTCCAGCCTGGAATAAAAAGAATTCGATGGTTTAAAAAAAAAAGATGAAAAAGTGGGAAAAAATTGCAAAATTAGATTTTGATGTTGAGCAAACGATAACTACGGACAGGATAAAGAACAAGTCAGAACAAAAGTGCTGATTCTTCAAAAGAACAGATTTAACGAAACATTCTAAGTGGCATGTCTTTTAAAGACACGCTCTGATTGGTTTTCGTCCGAGCTGGGTTAACGTTCTGTGAGTATAGAAACATTCTTGCAAATCCTCTCATAGAAGATCGGTTAATATATCTGTTTCATAGAAAGGCATTTCCAAATTCGAAATTATTGTTAATGGCTTCTGTCGCATGCAATGATAGTTCTGTTTTGAGTTATTCCGGAATCGGAAGTGGTTTTTGTTTTTGTGACTGAAGGTCATTGACTGTCTTTGTAAATCTCTAACTCTTAATCCACTAATGCATGCGGTTTAAGACTTAATCAAAGCAGTGTTAGGCATGTTCCCACAATTCGAAGAAGATCGTTTGAGCTACCCAATGCAAACTTCTCCTTTTTTAACATAATCTGTAAACACTACAACAAGCGGAAATTGTGCGCTTAATCTAGTTTTCTTTGAAGTTTACTTCAAAGTCATTCCGAACTTTTAGTCGTTATAAAGTAGTAACTGAGAATAATATGCAAAATTATTTGTTCTCCTTTTTTTTTTTTTTGAAGCGTAAGTACAAAGATAAAGGTTAAAATATCCTCCCATTTTAGTTTACTGCCCTTTAAAAAAAATATCTGAAGAGAAAAAAAGATTTTTCATGTGTTTGCATAAATACTGAAACATTCAAGGTAAAAATAAAGTGATTCAAAGAATAAATAAAATAATTTAGTAGATTTTAAAAAATCCAAAGAGATAAATTTTTTGAGCGCAAATTATCTCTACGGTCTGAGTCTTCTGCCTCAGGAGATATCAACCGGGGGGGGGGGGGGCACCCCCAAGGGGAGGTGTAGAAAAATTGCAAGGGAGCAATGAATGTTTAAAAAACTAAAGTAAAACTAGTTAAAATTTGCTCAATTTTGTGGTGACATGTAAAATTTTTGGACATTACTAAGCAATCACGATTACTTATTGTTTTCACTTGACTGTCTTTGACGTTACGCTGATTTTATTCCCCCCCCCCCCTCGGCCTCCATCTGCAGCACTCCTGCCCACCGTCCTCTGCAGGCGCTGCTCCTCCGGTCCTGAGCAATGTTCCCCGAAGTCCGCTTCTCCTGGTCGGTGGCGTCCATGTCCTACACACACGCACGCTCATACACGTACGCACACACACACACCTACGTGCATACACAAGTCTATGCACACACACACACACCTACGTGCATACACAAGTCTATGCACAAACAAGCCTACACACACGCCTACGTGCATGCACAGGTCTACGCACACACAAGCCTAAACATGCACGCTCGCCTACACACCCACACACACACAATTATACACACGTAACTGCCCAGGAGAAGAGGCAGGTTTGGGGGGACAGGAGCAGTTTCTAGAAACAATAACTCCAATGAGTAGGGTCCTGTCACAACTCGTGATTGCGAAAAACATAATTTGAATTAAAAATATCAGAATTCAAATTATATTTTTTTCCTTTTTTTTTTCTTTTGAGTTTTCAGTGCAGTTTTCACCTACATGACACCCGTGAATTTGGATTTTCAGCATTATTATAGACAAAGTAAAAATACCGAGCAAAGCATTAAAACTAACATGAAGTGCACTTAGTCAGTTACAACCTAATTTTCTCAAACTTGTCAAGGACAAACAGCGGCAGTCCTTCCATTGATGTTATGAAAATGACTGGTATACCAATGCCAACCACACTTAAACCCTAGATTACCCTAGGCCTTGTCAGTTTTGTCATCGGACCCTTTTTCCGCATAAAACGCACCAAATTTTTGGATTCTTCAATTGTGAGATGGGCCCCTAGTTTCCAATTGGGCTGACGTGTCCTCTCGTCGGCCCTAAGGCCGCTATATATACGAGCCGACGCAACAGCTTAAGATTAGCCATTTTGGATCGGAGCGCGTGTTTGAGTGGTTGTCTTTTCTGGCGAGTTATCGCGTTTGGTAATTGTTTATTGTAAGCAATTAATGGCGGCACGTGAATTGTTGGCAAATTTGGCGAAATCCGAAACTTTGCTCTGGTAACCCTAGCTGCGCAACAATAAAAAATCCGATCCAAAATGGCTAAACTTAAGCTGATGCATCGGCCTATCCTATATAGCGGCTCTAGTTGGGCGCTGAGATTAAATCAAACTTTCCTGTATTTTCATTTAATAATCAGCTTGTTTCAATTTCCGAGTATTCTATACTATTTATGCTGGCCACATATGGTAGTGGAGGTGAAAGAGCGCGACTTCACATTAGTATTCAAAAGGGCTCACAACTTGAAAGGTTGAGAACCTCTGTTTCTTTTAAAACTTGGTTAAGCAATCACGAATTGCTTATTGTTCTCACTTGATCGTTTTTATGTCCTTTGATTTTATTTTAACCCCCCATTGGTGGATTTACTTCTTCTGTACCGAACAAATCAGTGGCGTAGCCACGGGGGGATAGGGGGTCAGAACCCCTCCCCCCATGAGCAGTGGCGTAGTCATGGGGGGATAGGGGGTTAGAACTCCCCCCTTTATGAGCCCCAAAAAATCATTTTTCAGTCGAACCTGAAGTATTTTTTTTATGAGCTAAAAGATTTTTATTTAATATACGAGGCGTATTTTTAAAGTAAGTTCCGTTTTGATATAAAAAAGGAACGAGTACAGATAGAGCAAAGAAATTTATTGCACAAAAATCTACCATCCTTGCGCTATTTTTTGACATTGCTTCCGTGATTTTCCAAACGCTTGTCATAGCGTGGTACAGGTTTTTGTATACCTATTCATAGAAAATTGCCGCCTGTGTAGTCAGCCATGGGATAACATGTTCTCTGAGCTCATTATTGCTGTTGTGCCACAGACCACCTTGGAAAGACTTTAGATGCCGAAACAAATGAAAGATGCTGCGAGCGAGGTGAGGGCAGACCAGAGGATGTTTAAAAACGCCCCAGCCAAAGCCCTGTAAGAGTCCTCATGGTTGACTAAACGGGCGGTAACTTTGTACGAATAGGTATACAAAAACCTGTACCACGCTATGACAAATGCTTGGAAAATCACGGGAGCAATGTCGAAAAATAGCGTAAGGGTGGTAGATTTTTGTGCACTAAATTACATAGCTTTATCTGTACTCGTTCCTTTTTTATATAAAAACGGAACTTACTTTAAAAACACGCCTCGTAATAGCTTTTATGACGGTAAAAAGCTTATGTCTTCCTGTTTTGCGCAACATTTTTTCTCTTGGAGACAGGGCTTTCTTTCTTATGACGGCAGTATTGATCAAGGTATTTTCAAAGAAGAAATCCGTTTATAATGTCCTTTGTTGTTTAATTGATAAAGAGTATTATATATATATATATATATATATATATATATATATATATATATATATATATATATATATATATATATATATATATATGTGTGTGTGTGTGTGTGTGTGTGTGTGTGTGTGTATAAACTTGAGGGCATGAATTTACTTTAAACTTCAGAACAAATTACCCCCTCCCCCCAAGATTTTTTCTCGCTACTCCACTGGAACAAATTACCATAACATGAAGGAGTAAATTACCGTAACGTGGGCGAGCAAATTGCCATGACATGGACGAGCAAATGAACATAGCATATTGGCGAGAAATTCACCATCCATTATTTTTCATTGAGTTAAGCTTAACGTCTCACGCCTACACACACGCGCGCACGTCTACATACACACACCTACACGTACTGCGCCTGCACACATGCGCCCGCACTCACACGCACACATGCACACTCATGATTGCGAAAAACATAATTTGAATTCAAGATATCAAAACTCAAATTAATTTTTTATTTATTTTTGTACTAACATAGTAGCTTTACGTGAAATACACTGGCTAATGGGCGGTAATTTACTGAATATATAGTAGCTTTATTTAAAAAAAATTCTGACTTCATATTGTGTCTCCTAGCGGCAGATTTATAGGTTTGAGGGCCCGTTGGGGACTTTTTGCCTATCACAGAACTATATAAAACATTTATCCATGAGTGCGTTTAAATCTTCTTCGGTCCCTATAGTCTTAGAGACCCTCGCTTACAGTAGCAAACCACCAAGTACTCACTGAAAGTAAAATCGCCGATTTAATCTGAAATCAAAACGCAAAAATTAGATTCTAATAGCGTCCCATAACATATAAATACTTTCCCCCTCACATTTATGCAATCTCATCACGGCAAAATATATCCCCCCCCCACTACCCACCAGGTTGAGATTTCTCAGAAACTTTTAGTTTCTTGAGAACTAGATTTCCAAAGAAACATCCATCACCGACGTTGCCATGGCAACATGATTCGATGCCTCGAACCTAGTGTTTTCCGGACATATTTTATTCATTTTAAATGATTCCATTCATATTTCTTGCGCATCGCAAACTCTTCGTCGACATTTTCTCCCGATATCGTGTGATCTGAAATTCATAATCTTTGCTGATATTCATGACGAAAAACAAACTCATGCGAAGATTTTCAAATTCTCTATCGAATATGAGTTTTTCGTGTTCTTTTTCTGAAATTTCATCACATTTGTGAATGTCGCATTCGAAAATTTATTTTTTGAATAGAAGGAAGATTCACACTTAGGAGAGAATTTTGATATTGGAATTCTCCCAAAAAGCGCTTTTCAAATAATGCTGTAGCGGAGAGCTTCTTTCGCACTTAGTTTTCTTATATATATACTAGTGGTACCCGCACGGCTTTGCCCGTAAATGAAAATTAAAAGGTCATTCGGTTCGCCTGTATATTTAAAAATAATGGATGACGAATTTCTCGCCAATTGGCTATGTTCATTCGCTCTCCCATTTCACGTCATGATAATTTCGTAATTTACTCGTCCATCTTATGATAATTTTGCTCCGGAAAATGTTCTTAAATTGAAATATAAAAAGAACAAAATCGAATTTTCGAAAAATCGCTTCGAGATGCACACCCCCATGCTACAAACTATGTGCCAAATTTCATGAAAATAGGCCTAACGGTCTAGGCGCTATGCGCGTCACAGACATCCAGACATCATCCAGACAGAGAGACTTTCCGCTTTAGTAAATAAATTATATATATATATATATATATATATATATATATATATATATATATAACGTTTGATAGGAACAACACTTTCAATACTATGAATTAAATTAAAATTGTAATTTACTGTATGAAAAACTTCACTGTCGAAAATATCACCTATTTCATGTCCGAGACTTTGGATTTTTTTAAATCAATTTAAATAATTAAAACCGGATGAATCAATTTTTGTATTGATTCTCCGTTTACTTGTGTGTAATGGTGATGATGGTGGAGAAAATGGTACAAGTCAGGATTTTTTTTAATTGATTCTCCATTTATTTGAGAAAAGAGGGAAAGATAATGGAGAAAACGTTAGAAAATCATGTACGAGACTTTGGAATATTTTTTTTAATCGATTTTAATAATTAAAAACGATGAATCATATTTTTTATTGATACTCTATTTACTTGCGTTTAATGGAAAATGATGAGAAAGAAAATAGTAAAAATTATGTCCGAGACTTTGGAATTTTTAAAATCAATTTTAATGATTTAAAACGATGTATAATACTTATATCTTGATTCCCCATTAACTTGCGTGTAATCAAATAACAACTGTTTGTACCAAAGTAATGAGGTCGTTTACAAAATTATAAAAGTATTTTTTTCTGAAAGAGCATGCTTAAAAACATAAGATCTGACCATTTTTTAAATAATTTGTTTAAGTTTAATATTTTTAAAAAATTACTTAAATCGGAGCGCTTTCATTGTTTACGGCTTCTGCCGATGACATCAGAAATGATGAAATGCCATTCAGTGTTGTCATTCACAGTGCAAAATTTTTAATTCGCTTCTTTACTCACGTGTATTGGCAACGATATGGTTGGTAGCAAGCGCAGAGCGCAATTTTAATTCCCTGCTTGATTATCATAACGTGGAAACGTAGTAGAAAGATGCGCCAAATTGCATCATTTGTGACGTCATCAAGATCGCGCCTTGTTTGAAAAATCGGACATTCAAAAAAATTAATTAAAAAAAAACTATTGAGAAAATGAAAGTATTTTCTGGGTCCAAGTTTTTTTTTTTTGCTCATTCTATCCATTTCAATGTCTAAAAGTAGTACTTTTCACTGAAGGAAACCACCCCATTACTTAAAGTAAGAGGAAACAAAATGTTTTAAACTCTGTCGAAATTTTTAGAATTGCCTCAAATTTAAATATTTGGCGACAAAAAGAAGATTCCAATTTCACGCCTGCATAATTATCATAACGTGGAAACGTAGTAGAAAGATGCGCCAAAGTGCATCATTTATGACGTCATCAAGACCACGCCTTGTTTGAAAAATCGGACATTTTAAAAAGTTAATTTTAAAAAAACTATTGGGAAAATGAAAGTATTTTCTGGGTCCAAGTTTTTTTTTTTTTTTTTGCTCATTCTATCCATTTCAATGACTAAAAGTAGTACTTTTCACTGAAGGAAACCACCCCATTACTAAAAGTAAGAGGAAACAAAACGTTTTAAACGCTGTCGAAATTTTTAGAATTGCCTCAAATTTAAAGACTTGGCGAGAAATTGAAGATTCCAATTTCACGCCTGCGTGTGATAGGACATCCATTTGCAAAGCGTGGGAAAGATGTCTCTTATTTCTCACCGAATCTCGATAAATGTGGAGACGTTTCTTAAAATTTCAGCCCCTTTTAAGACCTTTTATGTTGATGATGGGGACACGAGGGCAAACAACTTATGCATCCGGAAACATGATTTACTTAGTGTCTTTCAAATGCTACTAATGAAGAAATAAATCCTTTTATTGCACTATCGCATGGCTAATTGCTGACTACAACACTCGCGGGAAGGTAAAGCGTAGTACCTGCAGAAATGCGTTTTAGAGACATTGGTAGAAACGAATTTGGGATTCCATTCTAATGATAGGGAAATGCTTTAGTTTGACTGGTTTTTTTTTTAACAATCACGATTGCTTATTGGTCTCATTTGACTGTTTTGAATTCCTATCATTTTATTTTCCCACCAGCACCCTATCCTATTCCTATTCCTATTCAGAGTCACAACTGACTACAACTGTATTTATGTCGAGGACTGCATACTAAGTGCCTTGCCTCCATTATTTTATATACCGATAGATGGCAGCACCATCACCGGATCGAACAGTTAATGAGAATTTAGAACTAGTCCAGGAGCTAATAGCTACCTGATGCTAGCACCCCCAGAGGTATCGTTTCACGTGGAGGACATTGACACCACGAGCATATTTAACGTCGCCCAGTCCCCTTTAATGATGACGGTGGGTCTTCGACCATCGAGGTTCGAACTTAGGACCCTCCGGCCCCGAATCCGACACTCTACCGATCGGGCTACCACGGCCCCCACCAGCACCCTCTGCCAGCACCACCGTCGCGTCGACCGGCCTCACGATTCTGCTCCTCTTGCGAAAACCGTCTCCAGGTTGCGTCCATATCCTACACACACACACACATACACACACTCATGCCTGCGCACTGACACAAACACACCCTCCTACACACATACACATACTCATGCCTGCACACAGACACAAACACATATGCCTACATACACACACACGAACGCCTACACACGCGCGCGCGCGTACACACACAGCACTTCATACACAACACGCACACACATGCATACATACACACATATACACGCACCCACATACATGCGCCTACACAAACACACAAGCGCATTCATACACACACACGCTCGTGATTGCGAAAAACATAAATTGAATACAAGATGCCAAAAATTCAAATTAATATAATTTTTTTTTGTGATTCTCTGTAAAAAAATTCTGAAACAGTACTGGTTATTTTAGCGGACCGTTTCGGGATTTCACAGGTTTTCATCCACTTTCCGAGAAAATCAAGTATCTTTGTCAAAAAGTTTGCTGAATTGCTACAATTTGCACGAATGCAAACTGCTCACTGTTGTGAAAAATATTTTTAGCTCCCAGTTTAAAGATTAACCTAGCGCATTTAATAACTGTATCGGCTTCATTTAGATTACTGCCCATGCAGTTAACTAAAAGCTCCCATTGAGAGCGAATAAGTCTCTGGATTCTGTCCCTTTGCAGGAATTGCTGGCGAGAATGATTCATAGTACTTTCTTGCAATTCTGTCTTAGCTTTGGACATGTTTGCAATAATAATACTTTTAGAGCTTCCTTGGCAAATCAGCAGAGTGCCAAGCTAATATATTAAACCTACCTACGTTTTCTCTGAAGCATAGGCGGATTTAGGCTGAAAAATTTGGGGGGTGCAACAATAACAAGGATGGGGGGGGAGTGTATTCCCGGAACAACAAAGCAGTGGCGAAATCAGAAAATATTTTACGGCGGGGCGCACTTTTGTGTCTAAAAACGTGATGTAAACCATACTTAAGAACATTAGGGGATCGGCAATTCTTAATATTTCAAACTGTAGAAAATGTCTTAAACAAAAGTTGATGTTGTTAGAAGCCCAGGGTGAATAAAGCTTCTGGTTTGGAAGGGGATTGACGCCCCAAAAAAAAATTGCAATAGTAGTTTTGAAAACGCAGTTTTACTGTTCTTGGTGATATTTTAGGGGAAAGAAAGTTACGTGGGGCTCCAAGGCTATTTTTAGAAATTTAAGTCTTATAAATGTGATTATAGTCCATATTTACAGTTTGGGTTAGGAATGAGACTCATGGACAGTCCCCAATTGATTTTTTGAAAAACAGATAGAAATATGTACCCCTCCCCCCCCCACTACCTCTAACTTTTCATAATTGAAGTTCCAAAAACGCTATGGTGGACAATTTTTGATACTGTTACCGGACGGGGTGTTCTAGAGCTCTCTCCTGGAAAATTTTCGAAATTGAAGTCCTAAAAATGAAGTTCTTATGCAATACTCCATGGTATTATAAGGAGAATTTCAAAGGCTGCTGTCCCAAAAGATTCCCCACACTTAAATGTTACGAAATAATACTTTTCAAAACCAAAATATTAGCAATCTTTGATGATATTAGAGAAAGCGGGTGGGAGGCCCTTGTTCGAATATTTTCCAAAATTAGTCTTAAACACATGAGAGTAAGACCATATTTGGTAACGTTAGAGACACTGCAGTTTTTCAAAACTGAAGCTCCAAAAACGCAATTTTAAACGAATTTCGATGTTTATAGGCGAGTAGAGAATCTTGGAAATTTGGTGAAAGTGAAGCCCAAAAAACGAAATTTGAGGTACTCTGTAATAATTTTGGCTGGAGAGAGAACTTTGGAGAAGAAAAATTTTGAGGACTAATAGAAAAAATGAAAAGGAAAGGGGGAGAGCGGATATGAAAGAAAGAGGATTGTGCAAGGAGGGGGGGGGGGGGGGAAGCACACAATTCGCAGCCGATAATCTGAAGTTGTTGAAAAATTTAACTGTCAAAATTTCTTTTTGAAAAAAAAATTAAGGTTTTTTTCCCAACATTATTTTTTTCTTAAAATAATTGCGTTTTCCCAAAATGAGATCTTTTCTTCCTTTCAATAAATAAAGAACATTTTTTTAAAAAAACATCAACTCGATATTTTGTGGGGAGGGTCACTAGTATTGTGCCCCCTCCCCCCTGAATGCACCACTGCAGCAAGAAGTCCGGGAGTCCTCCTACAAAAACTTCCGAAAATTTACCTTAAAAATGTTGGTTTTTAGTTGATTTCGGAGTAGATTTTATTGATAAAGTTAGATGCAAGAATCATGTTTTTTTTTTTTGCTTGATTAGCCATTGTTGGTTCAAAATAGAAGAAATGTATTGATACACGAATAAATACCGAATTACAGAACATACAATTATTCTATACATTGTATAGAGCACAGCACTAAACAATAAATTGTTTGAGAAATTTCTTTATTTGCATGACATTTTTTTTACGTTTTTTCTTTTCAAATACTTCAATTCTTAACATGAACACAGCTATATTTTTCTCGCACTAGCGGTGATACACTGGATTTGTTTCAAGTAAATTTTCTAGTATAGCAGCTACGATTTTTTTTTTTTTTCGCCCTCTGCGTTTCTAAGTGAAATGTACTAAATTAATTATTTTCAAAACGCAACCAAAAATTTTGGGTGGTGCGGCGCACCCCCTAGCACCCCCGGAAATCCGCCTATGCTCTGAAGGTTCCAGAGACACGACTGACTTTAACTGGAGAGATTACTGAATACATCTGAAAGATTTCAGAATTTCAGGAAGGTTACTGAATTTTAGCTGAAACTATTTCTGCTTTTTGCAAGATATAGTACTTGCAGAAATTGAGCACATTAGCTGCCCATTATTTTCCAGGAATGTTTCTAAATAATTTTTAACCGACTTCAAAAAGGAGGCGGTTATCAGTTCATACCGTATGTATGTTTTTTTTTTTTTTTTGGTCCACTCACAGTGTCTCACCTAGTGAACCGATTTTGACGATTCTTTTTTTAATGGATAGGGAATGGCTCAACTGAGGTCCCATTACTTTGTTTGACCATATTTGTTCGTTAAAAAAAGTTATTGCCAAAAAAAAAAGATTTCATGCAATTTTCCTATTAAATGATTAAATATAAAACCCATTGTTATAAAAGTTTGGTGCAGTAACATTAACAACAGTAACATTAATAGTGATTGTAATGATAATTTTTAATGAAGGCTTCTCTGAAGCAAGCATCTATTCCAGAGATGAACAAAGATAAATTTCTAGTACCAATCGCTGAAAGTTTCAGGCGTGTTTATAGTTTTTTTCATGTTATTTATTAATTTTTTTTTTCAGTTTGGAGCATTTTTATGAAAAAAAAAAGGTGAAGTCTCATGATGGTAATTTCATACTATTTCTGAAATACATTTACACTAAAAAGAATGAAATAAAAAAATTTTGAAAAAAAAATAAAATAAAACCGACTTCAAATTGCTCTAAAAAGAGAGAAATAATTTTATTCTTTAAACACCATCGATAGTACTTTTAAACATATTTTTTGAAGTTGGCGCAAAAACCATAGATGAAATCATGCACAACCATAACTCAACCACAACTATGAATTTAACCAGGCCAGCCCAGTTTCTTCACTTCCACATACATTATGCACTGATAACAGCATATTTGAGTAACGATATAAATATTTCGTTCCTAACTTTGGATGATTTTCTGAAAAATATATGAACGAAGCATGGTTACACTGAATTTTTTTTCCGCTTTTGCGCCAAATTCAAAAATTATGTTTAAAAGTACTATCGATAGTGTTTAAAGAATAAAATAATTTTTCTCTTTTTAGAGCAATTTGAAGTCGGTTCTATTTTTTTTTTCAAATTTTTTTTATTACAGTGTTTATTTTCAGCGGAAATCAAATAAGCAAGCTTGTAAAATAATGCTTAAGTATCTTTTGTACAATAATGCTTAAGTACAATCTATGCCAAAAATGTAAAAACACTAAAGCAGGAAAATTTTTCAGATACTATCCTTTGCCTTCCTACGGCAGAAGAATTTCCTTTACCTTTGAAAAAAAATCACCCAGATCCCTGCTAAAGTTCTAAGATTTGAGTAAAATAATCTGCAGCAGCATCTTCTCCCTCCCCCTCAAACCCCATTACGGTCAAATTTGAACATCTGCATCTGAATTCTTTGCGATTCTTCATATCGTTATCATCTCCCGGCAGACAAAGGGAAAACTAAAAGCCGAATCCCCACATGGAACGCTTAATAAAAGCCACCAAGGTTGCCATGGAGACGTTGTTGATGGATGCGAGCTAGATGCTCCGTCGCATCCCAAAGATGCGGAAGAGCGAGAAGTAATGAGAATGGTTGATGAGGCTTAGTTTCATCACTTTTCCTTTTTTTTTGCTCGCGTTGTTTGGCAATTACTAAGTGCAGACGGAAAAAGTATAGACTTGTTAATTAGCCATTAATGTAATTAAAGGGCCTCTGTGAATTCAGGAGTGTAGTGTGAAAACGTGTTGAGAACAGAATTGAAGAAAAAATTCATTGTACTGTTTAATCTGTGGGATGGGAAGTTTGTTTTGTATTCACAGATTTAATTATGAGAAATGGAAACGATGCGATTGGGTTTTCCGATGAAATTATCGTAATCGAAAGCATGGAAATGATTTATGTGTATGGCACCCACAATGGGAAAGGGATTTTTTACCCTCTTCTTTTGGAAATTCTGCAACGTGTTCACTCCAAAAAAAAAAAAAAAATGTCGAGCAGAGAACCATTATAAAACAGAGAAAGTAAAATGAATAATTATCAACTAATGAATAATAATTAAGTAAGATAATTAATGAGTAAAGACATTATTATTAAAGCAT
Source organism: Uloborus diversus (assembly GCF_026930045.1). Lineage (NCBI taxonomy): Eukaryota > Metazoa > Arthropoda > Arachnida > Araneae > Uloboridae > Uloborus > Uloborus diversus. Next base: position 15,544,726 of record NC_072736.1, on the reverse strand, counting down.
GAATTTATAATATATTATCGTTATTAATGTTTTTAATTTGTGTAAAGTATCCTGAATGTGTTAAAAAACCTCTATGCAGGTTTTCAATTAACAAAAATAGATTTGAAATAAAAGACTTTTTGCGCTAGATAATGCAGTGAGTTAAAATAATGAATCTTCAGCAGTGACTTTAAAACTTTTTTTCTCTAGCGTACTCTGTGATTGCGCTGGGGAACAGCGATTCGGTAGCCTTAGATCTGTGACCTTTTTACTTCCTTTTACAAAAAAGGAAGTATTGTATTCGCGAAAAAAAATTTCACTCAAAAATCGGTCTTAATTTCCATTTTACTCACCCCCAAATGAATGTTGAGTTTTTTTTTCGACCCGACCACACGTATATATGTACCTAAGAACGTATAGACGCCCGAAATATCCATTTTGACGTTTCTCGAGTTAATTACGACGAGTTTTCTCTTGACGTCTGTATGTACGTATGTGCGTATGTGTGTATGTATGTGTGTATGTATGTCGCATAACTCAAGAACGGTATGTCCTAGAAAGTTGAAATTTGGTACGTAGACTTCTAGTAGGGTCTAGTTGCGCACTTCCTTTTTTGGTTGCATTCGGGTGTTTCTAAAGGGGTTTTTTGTCCCTTTTTGGGCGGAAATCATTGTTAATTTCGATGTAAACTCAAGTGGTGTTATAATTGGGCGGACACTTGGCAATATATCGCCAGTCTTTTGGTCGCGAAGTCTTGTCGCCAACTTGGCGAAAAATTTGGCGATTTTTTTTTAAATCTGATTTCAATTTGGCGAATCTAAGTTGGTGATATTTTAGAGAGTAAACTAATTATTGAATCACATTAAAATTGCCAGTAATGGGGAAATGACATTAAATTGGAGTAAGAGGAAGTCATGTGATGCACACATCAGCTCGTTGACTATAGGTTCTGAGTACAAAAATTATTTGTTTGAGCGTACCACGTCAAGTCTTTAAGTTACATAGGGCTCAAAGCATTCCTTTCACAAAATGTAGGACATAGTTGAAAAATACACGACTAGAGAAGTGATTGTTAAGTCCAGCAATTACATGCACAGTGAAAAAAAATACCTTTTTTGTGTTACTGATGCACACGGAATTATATTACACATTCCTCGTTGATCCTCAGGGCCGACGAGAGGCCATGTAAGCCTAGCTTTAAACTAGGGGCTTGAGGGCTCACCCCTTGATGGGCGCGGCTCAGAATCATAGTTCTATAAATTGGACAAGTTTTGTTGCGGTTTGTTGTATTTTGGATGTTACATTTCATATTTGTACATTTTCTCCCTTTAAATTTTATATTTTTTACAATTTTTTAATTTTTTTTCTTGAACTTTAAGTTGATGTCTGTCTTGCCAAGAATTTTGTATGCATTCATAACAATAAGTTCATATCTTTTTCTTTGAAAAATGGGCATTTTGTAGTCCCAAAACACGTGTTTGCTATTTAATTTTTCTTTCATGTTTGTGAATAGCAACATTGTTTTTACAATAGTGAATTGACATAAAAAGGCAAATTTTTTATATGACACTCGAAATTACTACAGAATATGCATGGGCAGTCATTTTATGGTATTTCTGATGCCTGCGTACTGATTGGTTGATTGGTTCTTTTGACTTTTATGGCGTGAGAGTCACAATGGTCTGTACTGAGCTAAACGATAGTTCAAAGAAAAAGGATAGTAACAAAAATGTGGAACATTTTAAGAAAAAGTTAAGAGCTCGAAAAAGTTGAAGTTCTAGAGTTTTGAAACACTTTTCCGAAATAAAAACATGAACGAAGTATTAAATTTTAAATAAGTAGTCAAAATAATATTCTGGAGGATCATTTCGGATAAGAATAAAACATAATTACGAAAAACAAAACTAAAGCAGAACAATAAGACACCCACCAAATTAAAAATATAAAGTCTATACACAAAGGGTAATAATTTGGGATGAGGTGGGTCTCGAAGTAATTTCTTCAAAGACGGATAAAAGTTGAAGAATTCAAAAAAAAAAAAAATAATAATTTGAATTTTTGGCATCTTGAATTCAAATTATGTTTTTTGCAATCACGAGCGTGTGTGTGTATGTATGCGCGTGTGTGTTTGTGTAGGCGCATATGTGTGTGTTTGTGTAGGCGCATGTGTGTGGGTACGTGTGTGTGTGAGTGTATGTATGCATGTGTGCGAGTGTTGTGTATGCAGTGCTGTGCGTGTAGGCGTTCGTGTGTGTGTGTGTGTATGTAGGCATGTGTGTTTGTGTCTGTGTGCAGGCATGAGTGTGTGTAAGTGTGTGTGTGTGTAGGAGTGAGTGTGTGTGTAGGTGAGTGTGTGTGTAGGTGTGTGTGTGTATGTGTGTGTATGCGTGTGTGTGTAGGATATGGACGCAACCTAGACACGGTTTTCGCAGGAGGAGCATCATTGTGAGGCGGCCGGTCGACGGTGATGCTGCAGAGGGTGCTGGCGGGGAAATAAAATCAGTGTAACGCCAAAAACAGTGAAATAAGAACAATAAGCAATCGTGATTGCTCAAAAATGGAAAATTTTAAACAAAAATGTTGAAGTTCCGACAGTTGCAGAGGGTCAGCGTATAAAAATAAATAGAAGTCACCAGAGTCCGATTAAGATATCAGAAGACCAAGGTCAAATAATGTTTTGATGCCCCCATATTCAAACTTTAAAATTTTAGCCATTGGATAAGACAGTTTTCGCTATTGACTAAAAACAATTTTTGCCATTTGGTGGTGATGAACCTCTAAATAGGTGGCTTCCCTAAATAGTAGGAGCCCTAGGCCACGACCTAGTCCGCCTATTCAGTACTCAGGACCTGGAAATCCCCTACCGTAAGTTTGGATGTCACGTGTTGTCTCCGATTTCTTATCCACGAAATTACTTATTCATAAAAATCTTTACACGCACCACTTCAAAATATCATCAGCAAAATTGAGTTTTAAAAGAGCCAATCATAACGCCCGTGAAAAACGGAAAATAAGCGAAAATAAATATCGCAAAAAACAGGAAAAGATAGGTATATACTGAAACCTAATTTACGTGTCTAGACTTTCCGTTAAAGTTCGTCCCAAACACATACCATCTGCAACTCAATTACTAGAAAAATTTTTCGTCGCTTTGTTATCGCATCGAGGAGACCGATGCGAAAATAAAAAGCGTGATCTGCTGCGATTCCTGTAAATGAAAATGCGTCCGTTGCCATGGTGACAGTTCTGATTGATGCCGCGCCACTCTCCTCTTCCGCATCCGAGAGATGCTGAGAGCCCATGAACTGTTTGGGATTAGTCGACTTTTTTTTTTTTTTCTGTCGTCCTTTCTGAGTCAGGATAAATGACTTTGTTATCGCGATTAATATAATTAATAGTTGTTGTTTTTGCTTATTGCTAATTAGTGAAACTTACTCGAAAATATGTAGTACTTCTCATGTACTAAAAGTAGTACTTTCTACATTACTATAATTGAATATATTTATTATTTATTAATTGTTGTTGCTACCAATATTGTTATTTTTTTATTGTTATTACGTTATGATTAATTGATTTTTACATGATCAATTAAGTATTATTATTATAACTGGAATAGTTATTATTATTATTAATACTAGTGTTGTTAATTTTTTGCTACCAAATTATAATTAATTTATTTTCTACATAATTAATTAATTCGTTATTATTATTATTATTATAATTAGTATGATTATTATTTTTATTTTTATTTTTATTATTATTGGTATATACATTAAATTGGTAATTATATTTCTTATGATTATTATTACTATTAATGCTATAACTGCAGCTAATTTATCTGATGTTATCATTATTATTATTATTATTATTGTTGTTGCTGTTAGGTATTGCAGTAGTTGTTGTTGCAGTTATCAGTTTTATCAAAAAAAAAAAATCTTAACTATAGAATTGTGGAAGGCTTATTTTTCAGAGGTTATTTTCATGCGTAAAAAGTCTCAATTCCACGATAAATTTAAAAAATCGATTAAAATTATGAAGATAAGGAGCAGAACTTGCGTGAGCTGTCATGCAAGTCGAAGCTCTGGTTGTTGTTATTATTATTGTCATTATTATAATTCTTATTTTATTGAGCAATCACGATTGCTTATTGTTCTCACTTGACTGTTTTTGATGTTATGCTGATTTTATTTTCCCGCCACCTCCGTCTGCCAGCACCACCGTCGCGTCGACCGGCCTCACGATGCTGCTCCTCTTGCGAAAACCGTCTCCAGGTTGCGTCCATATCCTACACACACACGCATGCACACACACGCCTACACACTCATGCCTGCGCACAGACACAAACACACACTCTGACACACACATACACATACACACACTCATGCCTGCACACAGACACAAACACATATGTCTACATGCACACACACGTACGCCTACACACCCACGCGTGTACACACACAGCACTGCATACACAACACGCACACACATGCATACATACACACATATACACGCACCCACATACATGCGCCTACACAAACACACACGCGCATTCATACACACACACACGCTCGTGATTGCGAAAAACATAATTTGAATTCAAGATGCCAAAAATTCAAATTAATAATTTTTTACTTATTTATGTCTTTTGTTATTATAATTCATATTATTATTTTTGTTTGTATGTTTATCAGTTTATTTTGTGAAAAAGTTGTTTTAATTAATTTCGAGTCATATTAATAAGAAAAAAAGTTCAATGCAGTTGTATATTTTTATTAATTAAAAAAAATGTTTTTCAAGAAATAGTAGTAAAAGCAAAAAAGAGTGACTCATATCCTAAGCTGTGTGGTGATGTTTTGTACTGGTTGTTTTCAGCCATAAGAGTCAACTGACTTTTCCTGGGAGTAAAAATTTTCATCTAAGCCCAGTAAAACAAACAATCGAGTGATGACCCCAAAACTTTAAGCGTACGCCAGTTAAGTAAATGATCAATTCCTGATCTCTAAAAAAATGTTTAAAAAATACTCTCATTCCCGCTTAATCGGGTAACGGATGAACGAATACCCCGTTTATACCAATGAAACCTCCCGGAACCGAATATTTCCTCATATACGCAATGTTTGAGATCCCCGCTTAATAGAATACTTTTCCCCGGATAATCTAAAAATATTGATCAGCTTTTGCAAGTATTTTTGCTAAGAAAAATTTAAAATAAACTAAACACAAATCAAGTAGTAACAATTATTAACGTATAAACATAAAAAAAGAAAGAAAAAAAGCCTTTTTCGCCAACATTGGGCGAGAAAACAACATTCACATTCCATAAAAACATCTCCACAATTCTATCTAATACATAGATATCGCAGTCGATAATTAAATAACACAAAGAACTGTACACATTTTAGATGATAATTAATGGGGTGGTTTCCTTCAGTCAAAAGTACTACTTTTAGTCATTGAAATGCAAAGAATGAGCAAAAAAAAAACCATGGATCCAGAAAATACTTTCATTTTCCCAACAGTTTTTTTTAATTATTTTTTTTTAAATGTCCGATTTTTCAAACAAGACGTGGTCTATATATATATATATATATGTATGTATGTATATATATATATATATGTATGTATGTATGTATGTATATATATATATATATATATATATATATATATATATATATATATATATATATATATATATATATATATATATATATATATATATATATATATATATATATATATATATATATATATAATGATCAAAATTGATGTAAAATATTCTACATTTAAACAGCGCAATGTTGCAGCTAAAGTAGTTAAATGTATTTAAAATATAGTAAAGTATGTAGTTTCACATACACGGGTAGCACAGAAATAAGTGTATGTAACAACGAAGATAAACAACAATAACAACAACAAAAATGAACATGGAACGTTAAAAAATAAACTAGGAACATTGAAAACAAGAATTGATGAAATCATGGGTATTAAACTGCTGCTACGTTTACGAAGAGCTGGAGCAGCTGGTATATTAAATATTCTGCAAGGTTTCTGTGCGCCTCAGTATCATAATGATACTGAGGCGCACAGAAGCTGCTCCAGCTCTTCGTAAACGTAGCAGCAGTTTAATACCCATGATTTCATCAATTCTTGTTTTCAATGTTCCTAGTTTATTTTTTAACGTTCCATGTTCATTTTTGTTGTTGTTATTGTTGTTTATCTTCGTTGTTACATACACTTATTTCTGTGCTACCCGTGTATGTGAAACTACATACTTTACTATATACATATATATATATATATATATATATATATATATATATATATATATATATATATATATATATATATATATATATATATATATATATATATATATATATATATATATATATATGTATGTATATATATGTATGTATGTATATATGTGTATGTATGTATGTATGTATGTATATATATGTATGTATGTATGTATATATATATATATATATATATATATATATATATATATATATATATATATATATATATATATATATATATATTTCCATCTTTCTATCTATATTACTGTTCGACTTTCGTGAATCAATCTCTTAGTTGGTGGCGTGTATCAAGGCTCAGTTTCCTGAGCAACTTTTCCGAGAAAATATTTGCCGAGAGAAAGAAAGAAGAAATTAAGGCGGGAAGAATGGACACCGGCTAATAAATCCCCGACAGAGTGTCATAAGGGGATCGATACATGCCTGTCCGTATTAGAACTATCGCCTCTCGGCTGACGTCTTAGAGAGCTTTCTTGTCTTGATCTTCTCGGATTAATCGCGGCCATACTGAACTTTTCTCCTCTCGGGTGATCCGTGATGGGAAATTAAAGAGGCATCAAACTTAGTTAATTGGCACCGAGAAATCAGCTTCGTTTTAATGGGGAGAAATGGGGCGTTGCTGGGCGGAAGGGGTCGGTTTGGATTTTTTAGAAGAAATGTTGGGTAATCTGTTCGCAGCAACTGGTTTCAACTTGTGGCACTTGAGACAAAAAACGCGTATGATTTTCTGAATACAATTTTTTGGGTTATTATGTGATAAGTATATGGTATAAAAAAGCTCTTGAAAAGACTAAAAGTGAAGAAGTAAATCGGAGAGAGCGTGGCAAACCTCGATCATAAGATTTAAAAGACTAAAATTAAATAACTCAATGCACGCTTAATTTCAGCCTTGAAATCAATTTGTTAAGTTTATTAACGATTAACTTTATACTTAGTACTATTCAATGGGGTTGTTTCCTTCAGTCAAAAGTACAGGCAAGCCCGCTTATTAGAATATCGGTTAAAAGAATATCCCGCTTAATGTAATACATTTTCAATGTACCAAACATATGATGCCTATTATTTTAATCCCGTTTAATGGCATATCCCGCTTATTAGAATAATTTTTCGTGGAAAATTGGCTATTCCATTAAGAGGGTTCGACTGTAGTACTTTTTGTCATTGAAATTGATAAAATAAGCGAAACAAATAACATGGACTCAGAAAATACTTTCATTTTCCCAACAGTTATTTTTTAATTAATTGTTGGAAATGTCCGAGTCTTCAAACAAGGCGTGGTCTTTTATGACGTCACAAATGATGCACTAAGGCGCATATTTCTACCGCTTTTCCACGTTATGATAATCAAGAAGCGAATTACAATGGCGCTCTACGCTTGCTATCAACCCTATCGTTGCCAATACACGTGATTAAAGATGCGAATTAAATATTTTGAACCGTGAATGGCAACACTGAACGGCATTTCGTCATTTGTGATGTCATCGCCAGAAGCGTTAAACGATGAAAGAGCACCGATTTAAGTAATTTTTTAAAAATATTAAACTTTAAGAAATTATTTTAAAAATGGTCAGATTCTATGTTTTTAAGCATGCTCTTTCAGAAAAAAATACTTTTAAAATTTTGGAAACGACTCCATTCTATTAATTTTTACGTGGAAAAAAATAATAGAAAAAATAATTAATGAATAAATTACAATGGATTGCTACTGAAGAAAATAAGTTTTATTTTCTTTTTACAATACTCCGCTCACAAAATCTTTTTTTTTGCTCTTTCAGAAAAAAATACTTTTAAAATTTTGGAAACAACCCCATTGTGTTTTTGGTAACGATTAAAAAGCGTGTACGATCCTCTTCCTACTAAAGTATTCGCTTCGTACTTCTTTAGTTGCACGTAATGCTACATCTGCAAGTGTTCTGCTTTAGAACATGATTGGAAATTCCCAAAGCCGCCACAAGGATACATAGTACGGTTGTATGTGTGTTGGTGTTGGAGAAGACGTATTATTACTGTCATATTCACCATTGTTTGAACCTTCTGATTGGTTGAAGAAGGTTTTGAGCCACTGTTCGGGTGTCTGATCGAAGTTTAATGGTGTCGTTTCTAAAATTTTAAAAATATTTTTTTTCTAAAAGAGCATGCTTAAAAACATAGGATCTAACCATTTTTTAAATAATTTGACTAAGTTTATTATTTTTAAAAAATTTCTTAAATCGGTGCGCGTTCATTGTTTACGTTTCTGCCGTGTGACATCACAAATGATGAAATGCCATTCAGTGTTGCCATTCACAGAGAAAAATATTTAATTCGCGTCTTTATTCACGTGTCTTGGCAACGATAGAGTTGATAGCAAGCGTAGAGCGCAATTTTAATTCGCTCCTTGATTATCATAACGTGGAAACGCGTAAAAAAGATGCGCCAAAATGCATCATTTGTGACGTCATAAAGACCACGCCTTGTTTTCAAAATTGGACATTTTAAAAAATTAATTACAAAATAACTGTTGGGGAAAATAAAAGTATTTTCTGGGTCCATGTTATTTTTTTTACTGGTTCTTTCAATTTCAGTGACTAAAAGTTGTACTTTTGACTGAAGGAAACAACACCATTCAGGTGGTAAATATGGTCTTTTTGCATAAACATTCTGTTTATACAAATTCAGTTGAAGTTGGTCTTTTATTCGTTGTACGCACTTAACAATAAAACTATTGCCCTGCTTCGTAAATCAACAAAATTACATAACCTGTAAGGGAGAAAATAGAGAGCATTTTTGTACGATTAACACTTAGAGGGCAAATTCGGAAGAAAAAAAATCGATACAAAAATTCTCTGATTTTAGGAGTAAGAATATTGTGAAGCACAAACTTGCAAAAGGAATTGCTTACATGTGTTTTGAGATTCCAAGGATTTTTCAAGGGATAAAAATCAATAGATAAGGAAAAATGAGGTATTTTGGCGGTCGTACGTTCAAATGCAGCTTCACTAAATTCTTTCCCAAAATTCAAACTTATGCACAAAGACAAATGATTAAATATTTAAGAATTCTTAAGGGGTTACAGCATCTCAAAAATTATGAAACGATCAAAACATTTTTATTGCTTATATCAAAACTAAAAACTATTCTAAACACAGGGGAAAAGTTTCATTGCTTTAGTTCAAATATTTAAAAAGTTATGAGTGGTTGTTGGCCATGCTCGCTATATGTTCTTATACAAAAGAAAAACTTTAAATTACTTTTTCTCGATGATGTTTTTTTTGTGTTTTCGTGTCATAAGAATCCCTAAGGATTTTTTTCTATTAAAGATACAGCTCTAAAGTAATACTTTTTGCAATTGGAATAACATATTTGACAAAACTGCGCATTGGATAAGCATTTTACAAATTACTCAAATGTTTAGAGAATGTTAAACCTTTAAAAACCAAATGTTCAAAAAAAAAACTTTGATTTTTTACATAATTAATCACAGAAAATTTTCTAATAAACTCATAAGCAAATGAATGCACAGACTTTTAGAGATGATTATATTGATCGTTTGGCAAAAAGTTTTTTTAAAATTAGTACAAAAAATAAAAAAAGCTTAGGAATTTTAAAAAATTGAAATTTTCCTCAATTTTTTGAATTTTAAAAAAAAGTAGGCATTTGTTTTTAAACTTTGAAAATAAATTATTGATAACGAAATAAGAATGCATGTTATGGTTTCAAAAAAAAAAAAATTATTTAAATTAAAAAAAAATGTTTGAAAGGTGCTGTGAGCCCTTAATTTCAAATATTGTAAAAAACTAAAGCAATTTAAGAAAATTTTGATATGAGCTAGCATAATAAATGTGTTTCCGCGCTTGTTACAAACATAATTGAATCTAACCAAAACAAGAACTATACTAGGCACGCTGCTTTCCATTAAGCTTCTACATACATCAGTGTATCATAAATATAGTATTCTAATATTCTAAACTTGGAACGTGCAGAAAATAAATGTTTCTGGAACAAATCGGTTTTCGTCCCTTCATTATTCAGATGGAATGATGTTCTTTAAAGAGACACTGACACGGAAGTGTATAATTTCAAAATCTCCATTTCAGAATTATCCCAAAACGGAAGTGGAAATGAAAAAATCGATGGATGCGAAATCACTGTAACCGTGTTCTGCGGATGTACATCGAAGGTGAGATTGCACATGGAAAATGCATTAAGGTAATAAAATGGCTCAGGAAGAGCCAGAAGTCCTCTTGAACATTAGAATGGAATAAAAAGTTTGGAATTGCATGTTGCCACGCCATTTGCAGCTTGTGAATTTTTTTTACAAACAGAATTATGCACCATTCTGACACTGGGATGTACCTACTGCTGATGTTTCGATATTTGCTTTTTGTGAAAGGAAACGGAACATATGGTAAACTTTCTCGAAAAAATCGCAGTGCAAAGAAGAACCAGTTTTGACCTGGCTTCAATTTGTAGGTGACTTTCTCTTTAGCGTTGTGGCATCAATTTTTTTATGCACCCATGCGTGAAGTAATGCTAAGGGTTGCATTTACTAAGGGTCATCTTTCCCAAGTACGCACAGCATCAGCTACGTGACTTATGATAAACATCTCTTGTACATAGAGCACCCCAACCACAAAAATGAAGCAAATAAATAAATCAAAAAAAAAAAAGAAAAAACCTTTGGAATTTTCAAAATTAATTTGAATTCTGAAATTTTAAATTCAAATTATGTTTTTCGCAATCACGAGTTGCGACAGGACCCTACTCATTGGTTATTCCTTACTACCCCACTCACTTGTTTCTAGAAACGGTTCCTGTCCCTCCAAGCCTGCCCCTCCTCTTGGGTGGTTATGTGTGTATAGTTGTGTTTGTGTAGGCTTGTGTGTGTGCGTAGACCTGTGTGTATGCACGTTGGCGTGTGTGTATGTGTGTAAAGGAACGTTTGTGTGTGTGTGTGAGTGGGTAATGGTAAAAGTGTGTATGTGCATGAGTGTGCGTTTGTCTCGGACAAGGACGCCACCGACCAGCAGAAGCGGCTACCGGGGGTCATTTCTCAGGATCAGAGGAGTCGCGCCTGCAGAAGACGGTGGGGTTGAAAATGGAACCGGACATCAAGGACGGTCAAATGAAAACAATTAGCAATTGTGATTGCTCAAAAAAAAAAAAAAAAATTAATTTGAATTTTGACATCTTGAATTCAAATTATGTTTTTCGCAATCACGAGTGTGTGTGTATGTAGGCTTGTGTGTTTGTGTGTGGGGGGTATGTGTGTTTGTGTGTAGGGGGTATGTGCATGTGTGTGTAGGCATGTGTGTTTGTGTCTGTGTGCTGGCATAAGTGTGTGGGTAGTTGTATGTATGAATGTGTGTGTGGGGGGGATATGTGTATGTGTATGTAGGCATATATGTTTGTGTCTGTGTGAAGGCATGAATGTGTGTGTTTGTGTGTGTGTATGTGTAGGTGTCTGTATGTATGCGTGTGTGTATGTGTGCGTGTGTGTTTGTGTGCGTGTGTGTTTCTGCGCGTGTGTGTTTGTGTGTGTGTGCGTGTAGTTGTGTATGTATGCGCGTGTGTGTAGGACATGGATGCAACCTGGAGACGGTTTTCGCTATAGGAGCAGCATCGTGTGGAGCCAGCCGGTCCACGGTGCTGGTGCGGAGGGTGGCGGTGAGAAAATAAAATGATAGGACATCAAAACAGTCAAATAAAAGCAATAAGCAATCGTGATTGCTCAAAAAACTTTTGAATTTTCAAAATTAATTTCAATTCTGAAATTTTGAATTCAAATTATGTTTTTCGCAATCACGAGTTGCGACAGGACCCTACTCATTAGTTACTACATACCCCACTCGTTAGTTTCTAGAAACGGTTCCTGTCCCTCTTCTTGGGGCGGTTACATGTGTATAGTTGTGTATGTGTAGGCTTGCGTGTGTGGGTAGACCTGTGTGTATGCACGTTGGCGTGTGTGTATGTGTGTAAAGGCGCGTGTGTGTATGTGTGTGAGTGTGTATGAGCGTGCGTGTGTCTAGGACATGGACGCTACCGGGGGACAGTGCTCAGGACCAGAAGAGTCGCGCCTTCAGAGGACGGTGGGGTTGAAAATGAAACCGGACATCAAGGACGGTCAAATGAAAACAATTAGCAATCGTGATTGCTCAGTAAAAAACAGCACCAAGAAAAATTAAGATTTTACGAAATACTGTTTTTAACTGGCTTATTCTCAAACACAAGAATAGCTCAAACATTTGCTAAGGTAAAATACCGATATTAACGGCAAAAAATAAGTAAATTTTACCAGGAAAGATTTTATTTTATTTATTAGATGTCTTTCCTTCCTAATGCTGAACGTTTTATGCTTTTTCAACGGCTCTAGGGCCAGTCAATCCGAGCGACCACCCAGGGCCCCGCGTCAATTTATTATTACTAGCGTGTTGTTATGAGGAAAAAATAGTTCATATAATAGTTAATTTTTCGTCATTTTATAGTAAGTATTACATAGTTTATTGAAATGTTGTTGGAAATTGCGTTCGCAGTAAAAAACTCTAACATTTGAAGACAAAATGGTTTAATTTTTTAAATAGTTTTCTGTGATTACTGATTTATTTGATTACTTTGTATTAAAATAAAGAGCTGTGCCTTTCTTGCAACGAGGTCTTTAATTTTAAAGTAAAAGGAATAAAATTGGATAGATTAAAGCAATTTTTCAATACTTGATTGATCTACGATAATAATAATAATGAAACCCTGCCGACAGTTATTACTTAAACCAATTTCTCCATAAAATGTATTGTTTTTTCTTTACTAATAATAAAACTGAAAGTCTCTCTGTCTGGATGTCCGGAGGATGTCTGGATGTCTGTAGGATGTCTGGAACTCTGTGACGCGCATAGCGCCTAGACCGTACGGCCAATTTTCATGAAATTTGACACAAAGTTAGTTTGTAGCATGGAAGTGTGCACCTCAAAGCGATTTTTGGAAAATTCAATGTGATTCTTTTTCTATTCCAATTTCCTCCATAAGATGGACGAGTAAATTACGAAATCATCATAACGTGGAACCGTAACATGGACACAAGCCAATTGGCGAGATACGAAATTATCATAGCGTGGAACAGTAATATGGGCACAAGCCAATTGGCGAGAAAATTCACCATACATTATTTGTAAATATACAGGCGAACTAAAAGACCTTTTAATTTTTCTATCACGGGCAAAGCCGTGCGGGTACCACTAGTAAATATATAAAATTTATTCCTTCCGATAGCCTCTCGTTTTAGATACGCCTCCTAGAAATCCTTATTTTATGCACGGTTGAAAAGGACATCGACAATTTATATCATTTAAACAAATCTTTTTCATCATCTCCCCGATGCTACTTTACCGTTTCGTTCGACAACAAAGAACGTTACGTCTAGCATCAAACAAGCACATAAATTTGGGCTTTAAGGAATAGGGGCTTGAGAAACGAGTTTGAAGCATTGAAAAAAATAATAAAATTCTTCGTAGCTTGAAGTCCCCACCGAAAGCCTCTAAAGAGAGCTGGACATGTGGAGTGACATTTTCTAAAGCGCAGATAAAACTTATTTGGGCAGCGGCCAACGTTGTGGTATACGTTCAGGGAAATCTGAAATTCTGGTCAAGCTTTCGCCGCCATTTTGTTGCGCTAAGTGAAAACGGCTATTTGCTGTAATGGCTTTCTGGGATAGAATAGAACAGAGTTCTCAACCTTTAGCTGCCCACGTACTCCCTTTTTGCGCATCATTTACTATGCTCAACCCGAATAAAAACACTTTAGCTTTATCAAGCTGGGTTACTGTCAAACTATTTCCTATTCCTATTCCTATTCAGAGTCCCAACTGACTACAACTGTATTTATGTCGAGGACTGCATACTAAGTGCCTTGCATCCATTATTTTATATACCGATAGATGGCAGCACCATCACCGGATCGAACAGTTAATGAGAATTTAGAACTAGTCCAGGAGCTAATAGCTACATAGTGCTAGCACCCCCAGAGGTATCATTTCACTTGGAGGACATTGGGACCACGAGCATATTTAACGTCGCCCAGTCCCCTTTAATGACGACGGTGGGTCTTCGACCATCGAGGTTCGTTCCAGGACCCTCCGGTCCGGAATCCGAAATTCTACCGATCAGGCTACCACGGCCCCGTCAAACTATTTACGTTCAATTACTAATAAGTTCATGTTTCAATGGAGTTACCGGTTAAACCGGGAGGTTGATTTTATGTCGTCAGTGGTTAGTACGGTCAGTGTTCACAGAATGTTTTTATACACGACTGGCTAACCGGTAGTCTATTAGAAGCTTCTGGTTAGTCAGCGGTAAGCCCGAGTTAAGTGGTCGCTCTATTCCAACACGACCTAGGTAATTTAAACAAAAAATCAGAAATTTAGGGCCGTGGTAGCCCGATCGGTAGAGTGTCGGATTCGGGGCCGGAGGGTCCTGGTTCGAACCTCGATGGTCGAAGACCCACCGTCGTCATTAAAGGGGACTGGGCGACGTTAAATATGCTCGTGGTCTCAATGTCCTCCAAGCGAAATGATACCTCTGGGGGTGCCAGTACTAGGTAGCTATTAGTTCCTGGACTAGTTCTAAATTCTCATTAACTGTTCGATCCGGTGATGGTGCTGCCATCTATCGGTATATAAAATAATGGAGGCAAGGCACTTAGTATGCAGTCCTCGACATAAATACACTTGAAGTCAGTTGTGACTCTGAATAGGAATAGGAACCAGAAATTTGATTTCAATTGACTTTTTATTGATCAGACATAAAATTTAAAAAGTTTCAAGAAATAATCAGTGGGAACACCAGACTTGTTTTTGTTTTCAAAGACCTTCAATGCTGACTCCAGGTTGGTCAAATACAGCAGTAAATTATGCACAATATTAAGCTTGTTCCCCTACACTCTCGCTTAAGGCAATTTAAAAACGAAAACTTTTTTTTCAGCAATCACGATTGCTTATTGTTCTTACTTGACGGTTTTGAATTCCTATCATTTTATTTCCCCCCCGCCATCCTCTGCAGCACCACCATCGGCCCGAGACCCACGTGATAACAGGCCAGACAACTCCCCTCCCCCCCGCTTCGTTACGCCACCAGTAGTCGATCTTTGAACTTGGCGCGAAACTTAAAAACAGTGCAGTTTACCAGTAGTGTTGCTTGCTCTGGTTGATATAGGAAATATGTAACTTCGGATGCACATTTTTGAATACAATTCTGTTGGATTTATCTCTTCCTTCCCACGTACCGGAATGTAGAGGCAATTAAAAAATATATGTATAATATAAGTCTTAAGTATCTGCTGAGTGAAAAGTGAGTCAGCGAGTTCCGCTGCCGAACAACCTGCATGTAAAGCAAAAAGCTGGACGCCTCATGGAATAAATTTTAAAGTTCGGAGGTAAGTACTCTTTTCTCAGATAAACAAATTTACATTTTATGCAGTTAAGATCTCTTAAGTTTTCCTCCATTACACAAACAATTGTCAGTTTCCTTTCCGATATCTTTGTCTGTAATTTGTAATTTCAGCATACTGCTTTAATATTTTTAGCGGTTAACTTCCAACTTTTTATTTCTTTATTTTTTCAACTTTGAACACGCATTTATTCGAAATGGATTTTCCAAACTAACAATATACATATGTCAAAATTTTCTGCGAATATACTTGTTGCTATCAGAAGCGTAACTTGGTGTTGATATTCAGTAAAAATGTAAACAAGTTTATTGAAACAGGCTTTTAACTGAACTAATCTTATATTTTCGGTTTCGATTAAATTGTTTTATACGCTAGCATGTGTTATTTTGATCAAAAAACATTCCTTGATGGGTTTCCGTAGTTCTGAGATAAAAGATTAGATTTGAACGCCGGAGGTCGTGGGTTCGATACTTAAACATTTCCCCCCAACTACGCCCCTGCAATGTTATTCAAACAAGCTGGTTCTGTGCGTAAATTAAAAAATATATATATGGTTTTTTTTTCACTGTTGTCTTCAGGTTTTATGATATTTATGCACACATTGTGGTTAAGTTAACGGTATTCATAATTTCTGGGCTTGCGAAAGATTAATTTTGAGCAGTGGATACACAACGTGTTTTTGCCAAATGCTCTATGCTTGTTTGTTTATGCTTAAAAAGGGCAAAATGTCTTGAACTACATATTTTTTGAACTCCTTGAGTTTTCTGTTAATAAGCTTTCAGGAACTCTGAAAGTGTAACATAAATTGAATTAAAGGGCTGTCTATAAAGTATGTTACAAACTTTTGAACAAATCCCCCCCTCCTCCTTGTTACATGTAACGCTGTTCAACATGAGCATATTGTTATAAACAACGCGTGATGTCACACTTCTTGTTATCCCCTCCCTTCCCCCTGTCACAAAACTGTCACATTGATTTCCTAAAAGAGCATACTTAGCAAAATGTTGATCTAAATTTAACATATATGAGGTTTTAAGTATTAAAGAAAGTTGCTAAAATGGTCATTCTATGAAAAGTTTTTTGAAAAATATTACTTTGTCATCAATTAATGCTTTTTAAAATAATTTTTCAAAAGTCTAAAATGATGAACAATTAAAGCCCCCCCCCCCACACACACACAAGAATCAGCAGCAGAAAAAGCTAAAAATGGGAAAGTAGCCGAATTCCAAAAAAAAAAAGGCTGTTTAGATATTGAATAAATTTTTTGATATACAACATACAGTATTCATGATGTATCATTCATTCTTTAATTAACGTTTTTCAAGTTGAATTCCTGTGTAATTTTTCGAGAGTGCCCACCGAAGGGGGGGGGGGGTCGGAATCATAGTCTCATAGTAATGATAGCTTTTCAACGGCTATAGTTATAAATAACTGTGCCCTTGAAATTTTAAGGGAGATGGAGATGTTTTGGTTTTTTTTTTTTTTTTTTTTTGAAGGTTTCATAATTGAAGGGGGTAGGGCACCGTCTACTTTGGGGATGGCACCCAAGCATTCACGTCTTTTTAAAAGCATAAATTTGCTCAGCTAAGTTAACATTAATAATCTGGTATTATGTACTTTAATTTGATGTTATGTCTTTGAAACATATTGCAGTCATGTTTCCCGTTTTCTTAAGTAAAAATGTTTATTTATTTTTTAAAATTTCATTTAATTCTTATTCAAATACAATAGTAATATTATTTTTTGTTTTGATGTAATTGTAAAATGAAAGTTCATTTATTTATTTGAATACTTCTTAAGACTTAATGTTTCAATACAATATACGAGTACTTAAAATGCGATTAGTTAAAAAACAATTTCTAATGAAAAATAAGACTGTGTTTATTTATCACTTTGTTTTAACATGGTTGTAAAATAAAATCGTGTTTAGTTATTTGAATACTTTGTAAGACTATGAATTAAGCTCAGTGTATTTTTTAATGTATGATTATCGGTTCCTTTTTATGTTTTCAAATGAAAAAGTACAACTTGTAATGCTACTTGAATAACAGAAGACAATAATAAATAAACCAAATAGTTTTATTTAACCAAAATATTAATCGAAGTGCTCCCTTCCCAATATCATTGTGGATCGACAAACGATGACGTCATTTGCTAGTTGGATGGCCTTTTTATCTCGAAGGCCTCGATCGGCCGGCCTCACGGTGCTGCTCCTTTAGCGAAAACCGACTCTAAGTTGCGTCAATATCCTACACTTACACGCATACATACACGCACCTACACACACACACACATACACCCCCCCCAAACACACATACACCTACACACACATACACATACATACAGACACCTACACATACACACAGTTACCCAAACACTCATGCCTGCACACAGAGACAAACACACATGTCTACACACACATACACATACCCCCCCCCACATACACAAACAAACATACCCCCTCCCACCACACACACAAACACACACGCCTACACACACACACACACTCGTGATTGCGAAAACCATAATTTGAATTCAAGATGTCAAAGTTCAATTTTTTTTTTTTTTTGGCTTAAGAATGTTGATGCAACCCAAGCAAAGGGGGTCGCTAATGCCAAAATAAAGCATTTGGGGATAACTTGTACTAACGGTTGAAAAATTTCTCACCGGATCTGGGGCAAGAGGTGGTTATAGTAGCTCTAGTAGGTTCTGCTATACAACATGATTTAGAAAGAATTTTCTCTAAAAAGCCTATTAATGGTTTGAACTTTTTAAGCGTTTTACGTTAAGTTAACGAGCTGATGTGTGCATCACATGACTTCCTTTTACTCCAATTTAGTGTAATTTTCCCATTACTGGCAATTTTAATGTGATTCAATAGTTTACTCTCTAAACATCACCAACATAGGCCAAATTAAAACCAGATTTTTTTTTAAAAAGGAAAAAAACGCCAAATTTGTCGCCAAATTGACGACAAAACTTGGCGACCAAAAGTCTGGCGATATATCGCCAATTGTCCGCCAAATTATAACACCACTTGAGTTTACATCGAAATAAACAATGATTTCCCCGGAAAAAAAGGGGCAAAAGATCTCTTTAGAAACACCCGAATGCAACCAAAAGGGGAAGTGCACAACTAGACTCCTCTAGGAGTCTACGTACCGAATTTCAACTTTCTAGGACTTACCGTTCTTGAGTTATGCAACATACATACATACGTATATACGGACGTCACGAGAAAATGCGTTGTAATTAACTCGGGAATCGTCATTATGGATATTTCGCGTGTCTATTCGTTTTTAGGCACTTATCCACGTGTGGTCGAGTAGAAAAAAAATAGAAAAAAAAAACTCAATATTCATTTGGGGGTGAGTAAAATGGAAATTAAGTTCGATTTTTGCGTGAAAATTTTTTTCGCGAATAGAATATTTCTTTTTTTTTTTGTAAAAGGAAGTAAAAAGACCACTTTCATTCCTTTGATCTCACAGCCTCAATTGTCGAAATAAACTTCTTGAGGCATAGCACTCAAGCCATACCAAAAAAAAAAAAAAAAAAAATTAAGGAGGGAAACCAGTTTAGGAGGCATAAATTTTAGTGTTTTTCGTAAATTTTTTCAACAGGGAAGGAATAATCGGAATTCATTCAAACTTGAAGAATATTTCATATATATCTGGAAGTATACTTTGTAATTTTTTTCAAGTCATTTCTGTCAGAAATAGAAGAGTTAGAAGCTGATGTTGATGGATGCTTGCCATTAGAGCTTGTTGATGGTGTGCATTCCTGAAATCACAATTTTTACCTGTGATCCTTACAATTTTTTTCTATCGTTAACAACATATTTCCTCAGAATATGAATCTAATTCTGGTTTAAAAATATATATATATCATCAGTCCGGCATGAAAGTCCGGAAAGTGACTGAGCTGGAGATGGAAAACCTCTTAAGGAAGCCAAGAGTGCCAAACAAACTGGTAGCTAATATAATTAGCACCGACCAGACGAGTGACCGAAGCAATGGTTCGGTTCAACTCGTAAGCACGAAACTGCAGTCCTCGGCTGGAAATGACTGAGCTGGCGGTGTATTTCATGTATGGCCTGTTTGAATAAAACAATTGATTTATTAATATCTAAACAATGAATACATAAACTAAAAGTGACTGCTTGTGGTAAATAATGTTTCGTTAACAGACGTACAAAGTAAAACAAATAATTATGTTCTGAAAATTTTGACATTTCTTTATTTTTTGTAATTTCTAGTCTCGGTTCCTTAATTTGAAAATAAAATAATTTTCCCATAAAAAATGGGGCGGGGGTCCCCCCCCCCCTTGCCCCCCGAATCGCCTCCACTGTGAAGAAACAAGAGTAAAAACATGGCTTAGATCAGCTCGTTCCAGTGACACTACTTTCTTGCTAGCATTTCAGGGCTAACAGACCTTCGCTTTCGTTGGTTGTGGCCTTTTTTCCGGGGCTCAGTGCTTTCTCGAGATTGATTTCGGAAAGAAATGGCAGGGATTGGCCGAGCTTTGAGTATGGGGAAACCATCTGTGTGAGAGGGTGATTTTATACCCTTAAAACGCACGATAAATTTCATTCATAAAAGCCGTACTCCATTTTCATGGATGTAGATTACCTCTAAACACTTTGTTGTTTTTACAAAGTTTGCTCAGTCCCCTTGTCTTTTACGATAAAAGAATAAAATTGAAGTTGGCAGGATAACGAAAAATCGTAAAGATAACAAAAAAGTTAGGATAACAAAAAACATCTAGCTTTTGATCTGTAAAAATCATTTTCAAAACCAAGGGTCCAAATGATCATGGTTTTCAGGCGATGAGCACTCCTCGAACACAGTAACACAAGAAAGACACAATATCACCAACTTTTCGGTAATGTACTGAAACTTGAAAAAAAAAAAAAAAAAAAAGCAAGTATGTCCTAATTCGTAGGAGCTTTGTGCGAACCCGTTTTTTTACGAGCACTCGGTTATAACGACCAAATAACGCGGTCCTTTCGCGCTCTTTATTTCAGAGTCCGACTGTAGTTTATTGCATTTAATCAATCAAACATTTATATAAATCACTTACGTTTTCATTTATTAATTTATCTATTTACATTCCTTCATTTAGTAATTCACTTATTTATTCATTTATTAATTAATCTATTTACATTCCTTCATTTACTGATTCACTTATTTATTCAGTCATTCACTTATTTTGTTATCCATTCATTCTTTTACCCGCTCATTTATTTTTCTTCATATATTGATTGATTGATTGATTCATTTAATTATTCTTTTTTTGTTTCATTATCTTTTCATTTATTCATTCAACCTTTTATTCACTAATTCTTTTGATCAAAAATATGTTGTATCATCGAATAGAAAATATTTCAGTAGAAAAATATTTTATTTTTCACTTTGCCCCATGAAAAAAAAAGGTAAAATTTTCCACTTTTTTTTTTGAAGACGTTGCCAGAAATTAAAAATACTGTTTTAACACAAGTTTTACTATAAAACACAATGTTCTTCCTTTATGTATTGTAATTTTCAAAACAAATTTCAGTTTCGTTCATTTTGAAAAAACTCAGTCATCTTAACCATTTCACTTTGCCCCACATTCCCCTACTTCAAGTTAATCTTTAAAACCAGATTATTCTCACAAAATGCATGCCTCTGTGTTTAAACAAACTTAAACAGCAACAAAATACGCACAATGGGGTCGTTTCTAAAATTTTAAAAGTATTTTTTTTCTGAAAGAACATGCTTAAAAACATAGAATCTAACCATTTTTTAAATTATTTGTTTAAGTTTAATATTTTTAAAAAATAACTTAAATCGGTGAACTTTCACTGTTTATATTTCTTGCAGATGACATCACAAATGATGAAATGCCATTCAATGTTTCCATTCACTGATTCTTTACTCACGTGTATTGGCAACGATATGGTTGACAGCAAGCGTAGAGCGCAATTTTAATTCGCTTCTTGATTATCATAACGTGGAAACGCGGTACAAAGATGCGGCAAAGAGCATCATTTTTGACGTCATCAAGACCACGCCTTGTTTGCGAAATCGGACATTTTAAAACATTAATTAAAAAATAACTGTTCGGAAATTAAAAGAATTTTCTGGATCCATGGTTTTTTTTTTTTTTTTTGCTTATTCCATCTATTTCAGTGACTAAAAGTACTGCTTTTGACTAAAGGAAACAACCCCATTAAATGTCAGCATGATGCAAATTAGAAACATAAGTATATTTTGTTGCTATACTGTGGCGGATTTGAAGGTTTGAATGTCCATTTTTTGGTCCCCTTTGTCTATCACAGAACTATATACAACATTATAATCTGCATTTTTGAATGCCCTTCCAGATGTAGAGGTTATAATATTTATCATGCATTGAAGTTGAACTTGCATGCATTTTGAATTTTGGCTCGAAAATTTGACCACCGGGTGTGTGCAGGAAACGGCTGACGAGAGGCCATGTCAGCCGAGTCGAAAACTAGGGTCCCGGACCAGGAGCGGTCCGACTCGTATATATATAGTTGGAGTAATATATCTTTGCTAATAACTAGTGGGACCCGCACGGCTTTGCCCGTAATAGAAAAATCAAAAGGTCTTTTGGTTCGCCTGCATATTTACAAATAATGTATGGTGAATTTTCTCGCCAGTTGGCTTGTACCCATCTTACGGTTCCACGTTATGATAATTTCGTAGCTCGCCAATTGGCTTGTGCCCATGTTACGGTTCCACGTTATGATAATTTCGTAATTTACTCGTCCATCTTACGATAATTTTGTTCTTAAAATTGGAATAGAAAAAGAATCACATCGAATTTTCGAAAAATCGCTTCGAGGTGCACACCCCCATGCTACATACTAACTTTGTGCCAAATTTCCTGAAAATCGGCCGAACGATCTAGGCGCTATGCGCGTCACAGACATCCTACAGACATCCAGACATCCTCCGGACAGAGAGACTTTCAGCTTTATTATTAGTAAAGATAGAGCGGAAAGCCTCTCTGTCTGGTCTGGATGTCTGTAGGATGTCTGTGACGCGCATAGCGCCTAGACCGTTCTGCCGATTTTCATGAAATTTGGCACAAAGTTAGTTTGTAGCATGGGAGTGTGCACCTCGAAGCGATGTTTCGAAACTTCGATTTTATTCTTTATCTAATTCAATTTCAAGAACATTTTCCGGAGCAAAATTATCATAAGATGGGCGAGTAAATTACGAAATTGTCATGACGTAGAATGGGAGAGCGAACGAACATAGCCAATTGGCGAGAAATTCGTCATTCATTATTTGTAAATATACAGGCGAACCGAATGATTTTTTAAATTTCAACTACGGGCAAAGCCGTGAGGGTACCACTAGTATTTAATGAGTTTCATGGGGGGGGGGGCGGGGGGCGACCAAACTGACAAAGAATCCACCTTGGCCCTGGGTGTATGACAACGAGAATAATTTGTGTTTAGAAACAAGTCCATTGATTTTTATCCCCCGACACACAAAGGAGGGGGTTCATAAGTTTGTCGTATCTGTGTATCTGTGTATCTATGTGTCTGTGCGTCTGTGTATCTATGTGTCTGTATCAGTGTGTCTGTGTATCTGTCTGCGGCACTCTACGCCTAAACGGATGGACCGATTTTGAAAACTTTTTTTTTGTTCGAAAGAACAGTTGATCGAGAGTGTTCTTAGCTATGTTGCGTCTTTGGATGACATTAATTAACGAAGATTCATTAAAAACCTATAAACATTTTTTCGTGATTTTTGCTATGAAAATATATTTAAAAATTTAAAGTTTAGTACCAAAATAAAGAGGTTTTTTTTTTTTTTTTTTTTTTTTTTTTTTTTTTTTTTTTACGTCTGATAGAATGAGTTTAGAACTTCCATATTATATAGAATTCAAATTATAACGTTTTTTTTTTAAAGCAGATTTTAAATAATGCTAAGCCTTAATTCACGCGATCGGTAACCGAATTCATTGCTGGCCGACAAGGAAATTAAACGCAATGATTTTAAATTTTTATCTGCTGCCTATATCTATTCCTCAACAAATAAAATACTTGTAATTGCTTGTAACATACGATCATCCACAAAATTTCAACAAAAAAGCATCATGCATTGGGACTCGGCCTAGATTTCATTGTGTCTCAAGTTAACATGTTATGAAACTGTTTGATGAATTGCAGAAACGGATGAATAACTCATACAGACAATAAATGATTTACCTGTCTCCAAAATATTTTGACGATGAATGATTGTGTAATTTAGGTCACGTGTCTTTCATTTGAAGATAACTGGTACCTTCTTTAATGTCATGTTTACTTCTTTTTTCACCGCTAGATGTGATCGCGTAAACGTCCCAGCTGATCTGACAAACTCTCAACTTAAGCTTGTGAAATGCTTTTATTCCTCAGTTTATTATTCTTATTATTAATGTTTTAAGTTTATATGCCCCAATGGGAGGTCACTGGAGGTCAATGCGACCTCCCAAAATTTTCCTTATCCGGAAAATTTTGTCTAACAGATCGGCAAACTTGAAGACAGTATTGCAAAGTTGCAATTTAGAAAAAAAAAATTACAATGGTATTTATTGTGCTTATGTTTTACCATTCGGGAAAATTTCAAGTTTTATTTGGCAAATCGAAAAAGTGCCTTCCCTCTAACAATTATAGTTTGGAGCACTTCTGATTCTAAGCTCCTATCAGCCTTTTTATAAATCATCATCGAGCACTTTCATTATTATTTAAAAGTTTTGTATTATTTATATCAGCCTGATCGTCACTCGACGTTAAATCCCGGCTATCACAAATTTGCCATTTCAACTGCGCTTGCGCACGGACTTAGCTGATTTCAAAAATCTTGCTAAAATTTATTACAAACATTTTGAATTTGGTAATAAATATGAGATGAAGACAGATAAAAATTAGAAATCACAAAGTTTTCTCTGACTTAGTTTTTAGGCCTCGGTAAAGATTGAATTTTGCGTCTAATTAATAATGGATTCGGTGTCTGATTTTTTTGTACCTTTTCAGGACCAATTTTTAACCTCAGAAGAGCGTACTAAAATTGCAGCATCACTTCTAATACAAAGCCGAACCCTCAACCTAAATAAAAATGTATAATACTAAGTTGTTTACGCCTAACGTAAAATATCCGCAAAAGACGGATTTCTGTACTAATATTGCAATCACGTTTGAAGTACACAACGTGTTTTACATTTATGTTAAATAAATATTTCCAAACCAATAAATATTGAAGTTTTATTTTTCTCTTAAGATTATCAGTTATTCATATCCGTAGTTTCATATAATATATCACGAAATCGCTGTGAAAATATTCTAATCGCATTTATTAATTTGGTAGGACTCTCGCTCAGCCTAAATATAAACAAGCAACACGAAATCTTAAAACAAAGCCCAAAAAGCAAAGTCCGTGCGCAAGCGCAGTTGAAATGGCAAATTTGTGATAACCGGGATTTAACGTCTAGTCTGATCGTCTTTTGGCATGTTCCAATGAATTTCAACGGAATGTTTTCACTATTAGAAATGATTGTATAAATTCAGTCGATGACCTCCCAACCGACCTGATAAACTCATAAACTAATATTGTGAAACGTTATCCTTGTTAGTATTCCGCCTAGTATTCCGTTATATCCGCATTCTTACTATAAACGTTCCAAGTTTGTGTCTTTAAAGCTCTTTTCGCAAATCAACCACAACCATTTTCTAAAACGCGTTTAAGTAATTTTATTTTAATGTTCGCATTATTTATCATAGTGCTTGACATATTCGAATAACTTTAAAAACAGAATATTTTCACCAATAGAAAAGGTCATGTGAACTCATTAGCTGATTTGAAAAACTAGCAATACAAGTTAGTGAAATGTTATTGCTCTTTAATTTATTAGTCGCGTTATGAACATTCTAAGTTTATACAGGGAAACCCCGGTTTTATGTCCCCCAAATCTACGTTTTTCCCGCATTTCACGTTTTTTTCATCATGTCTCAGTTTTTTCCATATTTCGATTTCGATTTCGATTTCGAGTCACACAACTGACTACAACTGTATTTATGTCGAGGACTGCATACTAAGTGCCTTGCCTCCATTATTTTTTATACCGATAGATGGCAGCACCATCACCGGATCGAACAGTTAATGAGAATTTAGAACTAGACCAGGAGCTAATAGCTACCTGGGGGGTGCTAGCACCCCCAGAGGTATCGTTTCACTTGGAGGACATTGAGACCACGAACATATTTAATGTCGTCCAGTCCCCTTTAATGACGACGGTGGGTCTTCCACCATCGAGGTTCGAACTCAGGACCCTCCGGCCCCGAATCCGACACTCTACCGATCGGGCTACCACAGCCCCTTTTTCTATATACTACTAATAATGTTAATTTAACCCTAACTGTAAGTCTGTTTTTTATGAACTGCCCCCGTTTAAAATGCTTCTGCCCAATACGTAGCTGTCCTTGTGGACTTTTTGTCCACCAATAAAGATGAACAAGAACAGGAAGAGCAGCCCGTCCCTTCTTTTAATATTTGCCTTGATGTGTAAGTTTACTAATAGGGAAAGATTTTCCTTTCTCATAATGACCAGGAAAAACAACTTGTATTTCAATTGTATCAAAACAAGAGTATTTCAATCTTGGAACATGCTGCATTTCCTTTGAACTCAACCCCTAAAAAATAATCCACCATTACGAACAGGGGTGCCCATCTCCCCCCCCCCAAGTTCAATGGCGCAAATTCCCTCCCCCCAAAAAAAAGAAAATTCTTAACCCTCTTTCCCTTTTTTATTTTTAGCTCTCTTTTTTATTTTATTAACTTTTTCAAATATTTTTTCTTTATTTATTTCTTAGATATTTTTCTTTATTTATATATATATATATATTTATTATTATTATTTATATTTTTAATATTATTATTATTATTTTAGAAAAGTTCTGTGCAACGCCAATGACATACATTCACACACATACACACACACAAACTAAATAAATTAATGAAATAAAATATAAACAGAATAAAGTAAAATGTATAATTTAAATTAAAAAATAAATCAATAAATAAATTTAAATAAATAAATAAACAAATTTTTTAAAATCCCCCCTCATTTTTTTGATGGCGCAACTTGCGCCATACCCCCCCCCCCCCCACCCTGTGGACACCCCTGAATTACGAACTGTTTTTAACCTAAACGCCCGGATTCGTAACTAAATTCGTTTAAATAACATAAAATGGTGTGCATAATAATGTTGTTTTCGTAAAACGTAAGATAGTATACCTTTTGAAAGAGTTATCTATACTACCTTTCGCTTTTTTCTATTTTATTTTTGCTTTCTATGTTTTTCACGTATTTTACTCTTTCCCGTGTTTTACCTTGAGCAACGTAAAACCGGGGTTTCACTGTGTATTCAAACCTCACCACCCAATTCAGCCATATCCATTTTCTGAATCACTTACGTACAATTCCATTTCAATGTTTGAATTTTTTTTCTATACTGCTTGTCTTCTGACACATCCGAATTATTCAAAAAAAAAAAAAAAAAATCCCCCCATTAGTCGAAGAGATGACAACAGCATTTTTTTTAAATAGAAGTGTGACACATATTTCTCTCTTACTTGATTAGCTGATGTCAGCTTTCTGGTTTCTATAGCAACTAATGCGGTAAATGCAATATTTCAGGCTCGAAGGAAGAGCGGATATTTTGCCGCAATATCCGCTCCAGTTATTATTATATCTGGAATTTATATTTAGTGTTCGATGTGGAGATAGTTTGCTTTCTGCTCGTTGAATTGAAAATTCAATTTAAAAAATAATAATAATTTGAATTTTGACCTCTTCAATTCAAATTTTGCTTTTCTCAATCACGAGTGTGTGTGTGTATGTAGGCGTGTGTGTTTATGTGTGTGTGGGGGGCATGTGTGTTTGTGTGTAGGGAGTATATGTATGTGTATGTGTGTGTAGGCATGTGCGTTTATGTCTGTGTGCAGGTATGAGTGTGTGGGTAGTTGTGTGTTTGTGTGTTTGGGGAATGTGCATGTGTGTGTAGGCATATGTGTTTGTGTCTGTGTACAGGCGTGAGTGTGTGGGTAGTTGTGTGTGTATGTGTAGGTGTCTGTATGTATGCGTGTGTATGTGTTTGAGTCTGTGTATGTGTTTGCGTATGTGTGCGTAGGCGTATGTATGTGTGTGCATGTGTTTGTATGTGTGTGTACGTGCGTGTATGTATGCGTGTAAGTGTAGGATATTCACCAACCTGGAGACGGTTTTCGCTAGAGGAGCAGCATCGGGAGGAGCCGGTCGACGGTGGTGCTGCAGAGGGTGCTGGCGGGAAAATAAAATGATAGCACATCAAAACAGTCAAATGAAAGCAATACGCAATCGTGATTGCTCAAATAAATAAATAAATAAATAAATAAATAAATAAAATTAATTTGAATTTTGTCATCTTGAATTCAAATTATGTTTTTCGCAATCACGAGTGTGTGTGTGTGTATATGTAAGCGAGTGTGTTTGTGTGTGGAGGGTATGTGTGTATGTGTGTAGGCATATGTGTTTGTGTCTGTGTGCAGGCATGACTGTGTGGGTAGTTGTGTGTATGTGTGTGTGGGGGGGTATGTGTATGTGTGTGTAGGCATATGTGTGTGTCTGTGTGCAGGTATGAGTGTGTGGGTAGTTGTGTGTATGTGAGTGTGTGTGTGTGTTTGTGTGTAGGTGTATATATGTATATGTGTGTAGGTGCGTGTATGTATGCGTGTAAGTGTAGGATATTGACGAAACCTGGAGACGGTTTTCGCTAGAGGTGCAGCATCGTGAGGAGCCGGTCGACGGTGATGCTGCGGAGGGTGGCGGTGGGAAAAATCAAAGGAACGTCAAAAACAGTCAAATGAAAGCAATAAGCAATCGTGATTGCTCAAAAAAAATTTCAAAAGAATTTTGATGACATTCTCAATAACTTTCAACAGTTCATTTGTCCTTCGTTAAAATTGAAGTTCTTGTTCCACGTAACAGAAAGCTTGCCAGACGTCCCGGTTTTCAGACAAAATCCCAGTCCGGCCGGTTTACTTCAAGTTCCGGAAAAAATTTAATTTGATTAGAAATGACCAAAAAGGTCTTAATTACTTGCGAAGGATTATTTAGGATAATTACGTTATCACTTGTAACATCGACTTGTAAAATTAATACTAGATTAGCTTGTGAGGATTTTTACACGAAACGAGCTGATGTGTGCATCACATGACTTCCTTTTACTCCAATTTAATGTCATTTTCTCATTATTGGCAGTTTTAATGTGATTCAATTGTTTACTCTCTAAATATCCCCAACAGTGGACAAATTGAAACCAGATTAATTTTTTTTTAAATCGCCAAATTTATCGACAAGTTGGCTACAACACTTAGCGACCAAAAGACTGGCGATATATCGCCAAGTGTCCGCCAAATTATAACACTACGTGAGTTCACATCGAAATTAACAATGATTTCCCCTCAAAAAGGGGCAAAAGACTCCCTTTGGAGCATACGAATGCAACCAAACTGGAAGGTGCACAACTAGACCCCACTAGGAGTCTACGTACCAAATTTCAACTTTCTAGGACCTTCCGCTCTTGAGTTATGCGACATACCTACACACATAAGCACATACATACGTACCTACAGACGTCACGAGAAAACTTTTTGTAATTATCGGGGATCGTAAAAATGGATATTTCGGGTATCTGTACGTTCCTAGACACATATCCACGTATGGTCGGGTTGGAAAAAAAAAAACTCAACATTCATTTGGGGGTGAGCAAAATGGAAAATAAGGCCGATTTTTGGGTGAAAGTTTTTTCGCGAATACAATACTTCCTTTTTTGTAAAAAGAAGTAAAAAGACTAAAAAAGTCGTATAAAATGAAAAGTTACCTAAATATTGTTCAATTCTTCATTCCTCATTCAAAATATTTTTCTAACTAAAATAAATTGCAAATATTTACATCTAAGAAAAGAAATGTTCAAATTTTATCTGCTTGTCATTTTTTATCACCCCTGTTTAGGTTCATAATTTGTAACTAACTATTCATGGCATTAAGGATAAACTGCCCTATAAAAAGATCCAAAAATCAGCCAGGGGCACGTACCCGTTTGAATTCTAATGACTCTGGGGGGGGGGGGGGGGGCATTCCGGTGACCCGGCTGAACATTTCAGAAATCTGGCAAGCCTACGTAACAGTAATAGGAATCTTAATTTCGAATTAGTATCTACAAAAATATTGGTCTTTAGATAATTAACTCTGAACACTTGAGAAATTAAATCGTATTTCGTGTTAAATAGTTGGAAATTGAAATCGAGGTTCTCAACCAATACCTGTAAAGCATATTGTAAATATTCACTTTTGAAATTGAAAAATGTCGACTTAAAGAAGTTTTTTTACCATCCATTGAATTTGTGGTGCTATCTGAAATTAAAGTCTCATTATATGACACTTCAGCTGCCATTTTGACCAATTGCTGTTTCTTTTGTTTCTAATTTCTAGTGTGAAAATACAGTCGGACCTCCATATATCAAAGTAGCAAATTGCCGGAAAAAAAATTCGATACATAGAAACGATCGTATTTTATCATAAAAATATCCTAAAACATTAGAATTAAAGCTTTTCTAATTTATACGAGCATCAGATTAAACGAAAGTTAATAACTGAAAAATTAACAGAAATTACATTTTTGTGCCTTCATACATCTTCATTCTTCGGCAGTTCAACTTGATTCGCAACATGAGGGGATTTTCGTTTTGACAATGTAATCGAGAGACAAGTAAAAAATCAATTTACTTAACTTGAATGATTTTTACTGAAGCTAAAAAGACTAGGAATGATAATCAACAGACAAAAAGGATAACTTGAAACTTATTTTACAGTGTTACTGGTTACAACTAAGATTTGAAATGAACTCGAGGGAATTTAAGAACTCCAGAACGGAACAACGACCTATCTATACTCACCCCTCAACCTCAGATTCCTTATGAGTTTCGTAGCAACCTTTAGTGAGCATAATGTTCTCCCCCAACCTTCATTTTTCATCAGATAAACAGTCTAAAGCGGAAAAAAAACTTCGAATATCTCGAAAAATAATTTCGATATATAGAGATTTTTTCGATATATAGAAACAGTTTTTCTATGTAATGAACATTGAAATTTGCTGCGATTTCGATACATAGACTTTCGTTGAAAAGTTTTTCTAAATCATGCTGTCTAGCAGCACCTACCAGGGCTACTGGTACTATCTCTTACCATGCCTTTTCATAAGGCATTTCGCTCTTCAAAAGTTTCAAAGAAAGAACATTATGAAGAAGAACCGAAAAAAATAAACGGAAAAAAGTAAGCGCACAAGAGAAGGCATGTAATTTGAAGACATCAGTAACAAAACCTCGTTAAATACAACGTTGTGATAATTTGATCATCGCTCACCTTTTGGTTGTACGTGTTTTCAATGCAATCATAAATATCATAAAAAGTGTGGCTAAGTGACTCGTGAAAAAGCAGTAACTGTGCATGTGAAAAAACAGGTTGTGGCAAATACAGTCCTGCCCATGTGAGCATCTGACGGAAAAAAAAGAAACATTAAGAGATATTTATTGGCACGGATTCGAACTGGCGCCATTCTGATTAACAGCACGACACTCCAACAAACCTAGCAATTGCGCCTTCCTTTTCGAATGCTATTCATTGAAGGAATGCGTAATAAAAAACAGCAAAAAAGCTTTTTGCCGAGAAAAAATAAGATCATGCGTCTATGTTTTGTCATTAGCCAACATGATACGATTTAAAATTATTCGTAAAACATGGAATTTATTAAAGAATGAGGAAGATCTCACGTTGCGCAATGAAACAAACATTCTAGAGAAGTAATAAATTCGATTGAAAATAAGTGTTTTTATTTTTGAATATTGAACAAGGATACTTTAAGCGTTACGGCTTAAATGCCCGCACATGCTTTTCTTTTAATCAAACACTTAAAATTGAAAACCAAAACCAGTTGAACTGAGTTCGTTTTTTAAGTGTAATTTTTCGAACGTTAGACATTTTTTTTTTCAGCCGAAAGCAGAGGAGTAGAAAATGATTTCTTACTAATGAAGTTGATAATAATTTTAATGTTTTATATCGTATTCGCGAATAAATAATTAAAGGTTTACTGGATGAAACTCGTAGTTTCAATTTGGCGTAGTATTTTTTCATTTGTACAAAAGATCGAACACTGCTATTAGAAAAATCTACATTTCAGTATACAATCAAAATGTTTTTCTGCACAAAAAGGATTCCCTTGAGGTAAATCTAATACTTTTTTATGCTTACATTATGCTTAGTGGTCTGGATGGAGTCAAAGCTTTAAAAAAAAGGAAGAACACCCTTCGATTAACAGTCAACTTATCTGAATGATAACTGTAGCTTGCATAAAGGAGTCGAAACACCAAGTAGCATTCCCATTGCATTAATTTTTTTACGTGTGTTATCTGTTGTATGTTATGAGTACATGTAATGCGTAATATTAATTTTAATTTGCTATTATGTCGGACAGCCCGGGCTTGCCCGAAGTTCAGATAGTTTATAGCCGAACGCTCTACCGAAAAAAAATTATCAATTTAATTGAACAACTAAGTCCAGTGCTTTTAAGCTTTATTTAAAAAAAAAAAAAATTATCGCAGGCTGCTTGAACCGTTATATCTTAGATGGCAGCACGTGTTCCTCTTTAACAAAACGGTTAAAATACAAAATAATTTGAACTAAGTTCTTTTTTAAGCGTAGCTTTTCGAATATAGTAACAATGTGATAAGCTATTTGTTTTTTTTTTTTTTTGCAAAAAGAAGAAAAAAAAATATTTTACCCTTCAAATTGAGGTAGTAAATTTTTTATTTGTACAAAGAGTCAAAAACTCATTAGAAGAATTTATATTTCAATATACGATTTATTATTTTTTTCTGAACAAAAAGCAATTCCATTGTAGTCTAAAATCTTAAACCTGATACTTATATTTTCGCTTACATTATGCTTTAATTTTCTTACCGGAGTCAAAGCTTTAAAAAAAAAAAAAAAAGCCTTGCAATTAAGAATTAATTTAGCTCCATGTTGCATTAAGTTTTCATTACAGCAAGGGGCGTTCCCATCTCTTCCATTCCCTCATATTTGCTATTAATTGGTATTCATGTAATGCGTAGGTGTTCATGTAATGCGCGATAATTCTCTAATTTTTTGATGCAGATTGTCCGGACATGGACCCGAACATTCATTCTCCTGGTTACCAGTCGACCGCTCTGCCGATCAAGCTATTCAGCTCTGTCGGTTGCAGTGCAAGTTAAAGTTATAAATTGAACCGAAAACCTCATTCTGGTTCTTTAAAATAATTTTTTTTAACGGAAAAAACAATTTTTAAACCGTGGGTCTATTTTTCGTCAGTAGTCTGCACGATAAGCTTTAAAATAAGGTGTAAATCAAAGAAATCGATCAAGAATTGAGGAAGATCTCGCGTAGAAACAAAAAACAGGCTACAGAAATAATATATAAGGATTAAAATGCTTCTTACAATAGGAGCCAAGGTATTCCAAAATTTACTCCTTTTCTCAGAGAAAAGAAAAAAAAAGAAAAGAAATAAAAAAAAAGAGAAAAGAAAGAAAAAAAAAAGGAAGGAGAAAGAAATCAAGACATTTTTTCTTTCATATAATCACTCTTATGTGGAAGCGAAAGTAATATAAATTAAAACGCAATTTTCATTTCGTGTAATGTCTCTCAGTTTTGAGAACTAATCTAAGGGTAAAAAAAGATACTTCTTCTGTTGTAAAAACTGAAGTATTAAATACAATTTACAAGAACAAGATTAAAAAAAAAAAGTTTTTTTCATCTTTAACAGAATTAATTTTAATGATTTCATTTTTATGCAAAAAAAAAAATGTCTGCGAGACGCTTTAATGATTTTCTAATTAGCATTTATTACTCTGACGTATACTGACAGAAAAAACCTCTTAAAAGTGGCAAAAAAAATATTTTTTATAACTCTTAATTTTTCACTTGATTTATTTCCTTGTTTGAGACATTAAAATCTTGAAAAAGACTTTTCCACAGCGAACAAAAGATAATTAAAAGTGCATAAATTAAAAAAGCTATGCATTTGCATACAAACTGATGTACTGTGTGTTGTGCTCTAAGAGATGTCTTTGAAAGTTGCGCCAAACTTGGTTATTTTTAATCTAAAATATTTTAAACGGTTAAACATGGAGATGGGGTAGTTTTTCCATGTTCAGTGAATGAACACAGCACGTAAGCAAGATTTAATTTTCAGAATTTTATGCTATCATTAAAAAGAGTAGCAGTTGGGACTTTTATTCAAGTATTTTACTTCCTTTTACAAAAAAGGAAGTATTGTATTCGCAAAAAAATTTTCACTCAAAAGTCGAAAAGTCTTTAATTTCCGTTTTACTCACCACCGAATAAATATTGAGTTTTTTTTTCGACTCGACCACACGTGGATAAGTGCTTAAGAATGTATAGATACGCGAAATATCCATAATGACGATTCCCGAGTTTTTTGGAACGAATTTTCTCGTGACGTCTGTATGTACGTATGTATGCATGTGCGTATGTGTGGATGTGCGTATGAGCGTATGTGCATATGATTGTCGCATAACTCAAGAACGGTAAGTCCTAGAAAGTTGAAGTTTGGTCCGTAGACTCCTAGTGGGATATAATTGTGCACCTCCCCTTTTGGTTGCATTTGGGTGTTTCTAAAGGGGTCTTTTGCCCCTTTTTGGGGGGAAATCATTGTTAATTTAGATGTAAACTCAAGTGGTGTTATAATTTGGCGGACACTTGGCGATATATCGCCAGTCGACAAGTTTTGTCGCCAAGTTGGCGACAAATTTGGCGGATCTTTTTTTTTTTAAATATGTTTCAATCTGGCCACTGTTGGTGATATTTAGAGAGTAAACTATTGAATCACATTAAAATTGCCAGTAATGGGGAAATGACATTAAATTGGAGTAAAAGGAAGTCATGTGATGCACACATCAGCTCGTTATTTATATAATGCGCAATCTCCAATTTTCAGGGTGTGACATTCGCACGTAGAGCAAAGTAAAATAGCGGAGCAAAGTGAAAAGGTTAAATATTGACTTCCTTTTAGCACCACCTATCTGGTAATATTTTAAATATATAGCAGTAGCACATGTAGTCTATTACGGTCACGAAAAAAATACCGCCCAAGATTAAAGCATATGATAATAAAGTTAATTTTCATGAATTGTTACTCACATTGCAGTATTTTGCTGTACAAAAAATATGCAATATTTGTGCCGTACCACAAAAACTAAATTTTGTGTTTATCTTTACTAATAATAAAGCTGAAAGTCTGTCTGTCAGGATCTCTGTCCGGATCTCTGTCTGTCAGGATTTCTGTGACGCGCATAGCGCCTAGATCGTTCGGCCGATTTTCATGAAATTTGGCACAAAGTTAGTTTGTAGCATGGGGGTGTGCACCTCGAAACGATTTCTCTATTCCAATTTTAAGAACAAAACTATCATAAGATGGACGAGTAAATTACGAAATTATCATAACGTGGATCCGTAACATGAGCACAAGCCAATTGGCGAGATACGAAATTATCATAACGTGGAACTGTAGCATGGGTACAAGCCAATTGGCGAGAAGATTCACCACACATTATTTGTAAATATAAAGGCGAACCAAAAGACCTTTTAATTTTTCTATTACGGGCAAAGCCGTGCGGGTACCACTAGTAAATTGATAAAGTTCTTATTATTAACATTTTAAATATTAATTGAGACCTTCCAATATTCGGTGCAGTATTTATTTCGTTAATATTAAGCTCTTTTGAATTTTAAGCATTTTGTGCAATTATTCAAGTACATGCGGGGCAAAGTGGATGGAGCAAAGTGAAATAGTTTATTTCTTTTACTTACTGAATCATTTACTAATCCACTTACGTATTTGTTTATTAATTAATTCATTTACATTCCTTCATTTAATGTATTATGTAGTTACTCATTAACTTATTTTCTTATTCATTTACTCTTTTACTCACTCATTTATTTTTCTTTATATATTTTATTAATTAATTTATTTAATTATTCGTTTATTTGTTCATTATATTTTCATTTATTTATGCAACCTTACGTTTACTCGTTTATCTGATATAACATTTTCTTATAACCAAATATAAACTATTTCGTAAGAAAAATATTTTGTTTTCCACTTTGTCCCATAAAAATTAAAATTAAAAATTTTCCGGTTTTTTTCGAAGGCGCAAATTGACTGCCAAAAATAAAAAAAAAATACTGTTTCAATGCAAGTTTTATTATAAAATACAATGTTCTTTCTTTGTGTTCTGCAATTTTCAAAACACCAATTTATTCATTTTGAAAAAACTCAGCCATCTTAACTATTTCTCACTTTGCCCCACATTCCCCTATATATCTGCACTTTAATCAGGGAATTTTAAACATTGCTTTTTCAGTTTTTATGTATCAGAAAAATAAATGGCCATTATGTATCTTTATGCATAATCAACTTTCTTTTTTTAAAAATGTATTGATAAAGTAATAGCTTGTGTATGTTGTGGGTGTGACGTACAAAATCCCAACCGCATTATATACAAATTACTATTTTTCAAATATATAATTTTCTTTAGATAAGACAATGGTTTCTTACATTTAAATAAATTGATACTAAAAGCCAAAATTTCGAACTCTTGGATTAAAGTGTAAACATATGCATGAGAATGTCTAAAATGGATTAATCAATTCGTAACAGTTAAATACAGAAAAAGAAAACAGAGTAACTTTACACGCTTTGCTTCAGTTTTTTTTTTTTGGGGGGGGGGGGGAGGATGAAAAGTGGTGCAGTAACCCAGTCACTGAACACCCCCAGTCAGTGAACAAACATAACTTTTCTATGCGTTTTCTTTCTGAAATGGGGACGTTTCCAAAATTTTTAAAGTTTTTTTTTTTTTTTTTGAAAGAGCATGCTTGAAAACATAGAATCTGATCATTTTTTAAACAATTTCTTTAAGTTTATTATTTTTAAAAAATTACTTAAATCGGTGCTCTTTCATCGTTTAACGCTTCTGCCGATGACATCACAAATGATGAAATGCCATTCAGTGTTGCCATTCACGGTTCAAAATATTTAATTCGCATCTTTACTCACGTGTATTGGCAACGATAGGGTTGGTAGCAAGCGTAGAGCGCAATTGTAATTCGCTTCTTGATTATCATAACGTGGAAATGCGGTAGAAAGATGCGCCATAGTACATCATTTGTGACGTCATAAAAACCACGCCTTGTTTGAAGGATCGGATATTTTAAAAAATTAATTAAAAAACAACTGTTGGGAAAATGAAAGTATTTTCTGAGTCCATGTTATTTTATTTTATTTTTTTATTTTTTGCTTATTCTATCAATTTCAGTGACAAAAAGTACTACCTTTGACTGAAGGAAACAACCCCATTGTATAGATGAAACTTACTGTTGCCAACTCATCCAACCTTTTCTTTCTTTTTAAGCCTTATTTTTTAAAAAAAAATGTTCGCTTTGGTCAGACTGCCTAGTAAGATTATTCGAAATATGTAATATCACGCAAAGCTCAAAAAAGTCATACAATTTGAACTAGAATTCCAGTGGAACGAAAAATAAACAAGAAGTTCCGTCCAGAACTAAAAGAGCCTATTTAGATCTATTTTCTAGTATGTTTTCTAAATTAACTAAGACTGCAAATTATGTCAAAAAACAATTTAAACTTTTTAAGCTATTTCTAGAGACAAAATATGCCTCGCTCATCTGAAGAAATACATGTGTAAAAAATAAATAAACGAGCAAGCAAAGTAGTAGCATCTTTTTAAAAAAAGCAGCTAATATTTTTTTTCATTAAAAAAAAATTTCACTCGCTTTTTAAAAATTTTTAAATTTTTTTTAAAAAAAATTTTAAAAAATGCTGTTAGGATCACTTTTTACGTAAAATCATTGAAAACTCAGTACAATCTCGTTCCAATACTTAAAACAATATAATAAACTATCAACTGTATTTAAAAATATTACACCACTTTAAAAGAAACGAAAATACTCATAATACTCTCTCCTACTTTTTAGTTAATTTTACATACTGAAGAAAAAATTCACCACACATAATGGGGTCGATTCCAAAAATTTTAAAAGTATTTTTTTCTGAAACAGCATGCTTAAAAACATAGGATCTGACCATTTTTTAAATAATTTATTTAAGTTTAATATTCTTAAAAAATTACAAATCGTTGCGTTTTCATTGTTTACACTTCTGTCGTGTCACATCACAAATGATGAAATACCATTCAGTGTTGCCATTCATAGAACAAAATATTTAATTCGCATCTTTACTCACGTGTATTGGCAACGATAGGGTTGATAGTAAGCGTATAGAGTGCAATTTTAATTCGCTGCTTGATTATCATAACGTGGAAACGTAGTAGAAAGATGCGCCATAGTGCATCATTTGTGACGTCATAAAGACCACGCCTTGTTTGAAAAATCGGACATTTTAAAAAACTGTTGGGGAAAATTGAAGTATTTTCTGGGTCCATGTAATTTATTTTGCTCATTCAATCAATTTCAATGACTAAAAGTAGTACTTTTGACTGAAGGAAACCACCCCATTCTAATCGTCACCAAAACAATGCTATTGAAAAACATGAGATTGAACATAAGCTAAGTTTGAGAAACAATAAATAACAAGAAGTTCCGTCTAGAACTATACGAGCCTACTTTCCCGTATACCCATACTACTTTCTAGTACCTGATCAATATTCTCAAAAATAGCTAAAATCGCAAATTGTTTCAAACATATTTTTGCTAATTTCTAGGAATAAAGTATTCCTCACACATCTAAAAGAATTAGATGCGTAAATGAAAAAAAAAGCACCTTTTAAACATAGCAGCTAATACACTTGTTTCCCTTAAAAAAAAATATTTAACAGCTTTCAAAACGGAAAAATAATAATTAAAATTAATAAGCTTATTAAAAAAAATACATCATATCAAAAAAAAAAAAAAAAAATCGTTTCTTCTTCCCCTGTTGCCAAAAATATTTTTTTTAATGAATTAATGCACTTACCAAAATAAATAAAAACAATAAAATGTCAACTTATAGAAATACTTTTCATTGTCAAAAAAAAAAAAAAAAAAAAATCGTCTGCGCATATCGTTATGTAGAAACATAAATAACTTCGAGTTTATTTGCCGAAAACTGAATTCGGAACGCCAGCGCTCGAACATGCTACCTTGCGGTGATTTACAAAACTGCAAATGAAACTAAAACATTGCCACGTTGCGTTCCACGTGTGTCTGTTGACGCAAACACAGGCAGTTTGTTCTGAGTATTTATTAACGCAATCGATGTGTCTTAGTTTGCTTTCAGCTACAGAAATTAATTCGTCCCTTAGTAGTATTCTCGAGCTTCTCAAAATAATGTTAGTTTTCATTATTTCCTTAATAATTGGAGAAAGCGAAAATTCTGGATTAACAAACTTGGATAACGTTATACAAGGTAAAAAATTTTATTGTTTTGTATGAATTTGTAAGAATATGGGGTTTTT
Organism: Uloborus diversus; assembly: GCF_026930045.1. Lineage (NCBI taxonomy): Eukaryota > Metazoa > Arthropoda > Arachnida > Araneae > Uloboridae > Uloborus > Uloborus diversus. The sequence continues at coordinate 15,505,395 of NC_072736.1, read as the reverse complement.
TTAATCTTAAATTAATTAAACTTACCATATTTTACAGCAGCATTTAGTTGGAATGGACAATATGCAAAATATTTTCTTGAATATATTATCGTAGAACAAAATGAATAACCGAGAAAGAATTTACTTTATTCCTTTTATCCTCAGCGGAAAGGTTTCGCCAAATTTGTTTAGGGTTATAGTTTTAGTATAGTGCGAGCAAAGTAGCCTTGGCGAGATTTCGCGTTTTTAGTTAAACCATTTTTAATTTTTATCATGAGTGGAATAAAATGGTAGTAAGATTACAGAATTCGATAAGTGAAAGGAAATAATGGTCAATCAAATGAAAAGAAAACTACCACCATATATCCGTGAGAATTTTGTTGATGATTTGCATAACATGACACAATTAAATCGTAACTCAGAAATTAGAAAAATCGAAACTGAAAATTTTTAAATGAACCGATTCGGGAATTCGAGAGAAATAACTCAGCTACAAATGGAAAACAATAAGCGCTAGCCAAGCAAGGCAAAAAAGTATCATCTTCTTTCGATAACAATTTGTAATGTCATATTGAATTTTCTAGCATTAATTGTTATTTTTGTCAGGCCACAATTATTATTTAGTTTTATCACAAATTGATAAATATCGAATTCAACATCGTGGAAATAGCTGCTTAGAACTACGAACTACGTAGTTTGCATTAATCTGTGACGTTTAGTAATGCTTCTTGAATTCTCATTTCTTTCTACGTGGGCCAGAATATCCACAAGACTTTGAAAATTAATTTAAGAAGAATAAAGCGAAAAAATCATACGTACGAACAAAAATCACAACACTTTTAGCATTTTCTTCGTTACCATGTGCGTTTGTTTTATTTTTCAAGTCCGCCATTAGACAGTGACTTCAGTGCGCCCTATAGTTCGTTGGAGTTGCGAATACCTAAATTAAAACTTTAGCGTGAAAATAAAAACAAATCATACCAACAATCATTATTTCACAGTGAAAACCATAGCTGCGGAGTCGGAGTCGGAGTCAATCTCATTTTGGGATAAAGGAGTCGGAGACGAATATCCAAGAATCGGATTCTGTTATTTGTCCTCCGTGTATAATTTTTTGCCAAAGCTACGAAGTCAGAGTCGAAGTCGGGGTCCGATTAATTGTCGGGGACAGGAGTCGGAGTCTGAATCAGGTGCCTCTAAATTCTCGGAGTCTGGAGTTGGACGTCAACAGCTATTTCCAACAAAATTTGTTTGAAATAAATCCGTCTTCAAGTACGGAATCTACATTGACTTTTAGTTTCCCCGTAGGCGCTAATGTTAAGTTCTTTTGAACTGTTCAAAATTGAACAAAAAATAGTTCAAATCAAAAAGTGAATGGGAATGAGGTGTCCTTGCCGAGATCTTTCGACCAAAAAAAAGTTTGTTCGAATCGGAGTATTCATTCACAAGTTATTAGGGGGGACAGACAGACAGACCGACGGACCGACAGACTAACAGACACTTTTTATCCCATCTCGATACCCTACTTTCCAATTTTTAATTTTTCGATATTTATTTAATTATTTTATTTATTTTTGATTTTTTTTTCCGCGACATTTTTAAGATGCATTAAGCCTTCTTTCATGCTTTTTTCTTCTTTTTCTGACTTTTACTGGGAAAGTAGGCTAAAAAATGCGGTAATAGAATAATTTTATTTAGTTTTTGTTTTTAAACAAAAATACGTTTAACAACCGTACGATATTTTTCACGATTCTCATTATGTCTAGCCAATATCATCCCTTACTCTTTAAATCCTTTACCCTGTCTCCCTGTCTCTCTTCTACTCATTTTCTTTTGCTCGAAACTTATGATGAGTTTTCTTCGATTCGGCTAGTCTTGAATTCGCAAAACGCATGATGTTGCACTAAAGACCGCCACCCAACTCTACTCACGTCATTAACTAAAAAAAGGAATCCGCAAAACCTCCATAATCTGCATACCAACCCTCTTTTTTCAAGCTCGAAAACAAAACCACGACGAATTTAGTAGTATTCCTTCACATTATCAGTAATTACCACGCGCCCGTGAAAGTTTTCAGCGGCGTGACGGGTGAGTATCACACTTAACATCTGGTTTTTATTTTACTGGGGGGGGATTAACTCCTTAAAAAGCATCCTCATGGCTCAACCGCCGAGATCGGAGATCGATACGAGCGAAAATAACGCGAAAGAATCCGAATCAGAACCTCGGTTATTCGCGAGAATTAGCATTCAAGCTTGCTTGATTTGAACAAGGAAATAATTAAAGATACGGCGGCGCATCAATAATATTTGCATGCGAAGAGGATTTTGGGAAGCACTCGGGCATTAAAGTGATGATAATGTTGGATTTGCCTGGCCTCTTCAAACGGGAGTTTGTATAATTTGAAGGAAAATATTTAGAACAACTTGTGTCCGTGAGAGAAAATGTTAATTAAGAATAATAACTGAGGATGTTGGGTAAATATTCCTCTTTTACCGCTGTGGCATCGTAGGTTTGTTTTTAGGATTATTTTATAATCCAATCAGTGGTGAGGATTGTTTTGTAAGGTATTTTACCAACCGTTGCAATAATTTATCAATTAATTTATACGTACCAACGCAAATAAAAATTTAGTGAAACGTACACGCAACAAAGTTGCACGATATCGGCACGAACTCGAAGCTGTCTTTACATTATTCTTTCTGTTTCAACTTGGTGTCAGATGCATTTTTGAAATTTATCACACAAGTCTGTTTGACAGACAATTCTGTCATTTAATAAGAAAAGGATTTTGAACTTGATCATTGCAAAAGTTCAAGTCAAAGCATAAATATTGGCAAAAGATTTTGAAAGCTTTTATTAGAATATGCAAGCAAATTAAACTAACTAGCCTTTTTTTGAGCAATCACGATTGCTTATTGTTCTCACTTGACCGTCCTTGGCGTATGGTTCCTTTTTCAGCTGGGACCAGGGGCCCCTGCAGCTCCACCGCCCACCGGCCTCTGCAGGCACTACTGCCCCCCGGTAGCCGCTTCTCCTGGTCGGTGGCGTCCATGTCCTAGACACACGCACGCCCATACACACACACACACACACACACACACACACACACACACACACACACACACGCTCATACACACACACGCTCATACACACACACACATGCCTTTACACACATACACACACGCCTACGTGCAAACAAACAGGTCTACGCACACACACAAGTCTACACATGCACGGACGCACGCCCATACACACACACACACACACAGGAGGTGTGACAGGCTTGGGGGGACTGGAGCCGTTTCTAGAAACAATAACTCCAATGAGTAGAGTCCTGTCGCAACTCGTGATTGCGAAACACATACTTTGAATTCAAAATTTCAAAATTCAAATTAATTTGTATTTTTTTTTTAATTTTTTTTTTTAGAAAATGCTGTAACGAGTTCTCATATCCGCATTTATTTATTAGTATCAGCTTTCTTTTTAATCGACACTTCTGTTTTGGCTTTTGAGACAAGATTATGTATCCAAATTATAAGTGACATCTCCACTATACATAACCAGCAAAGTTTTTAGCCAATAAAATTTCAAGTTCAGTTTATTGTTCTAGATATTGTATACTGTACCAAAAGAGATGAAAGAATGAGAGCATAAGTTCATGTTTATGCAAGCGCTAGGAAACTTTTGTGAATATCCTCGGGGCTCACAAAGAATGTCAATTTTGAAAATAGTTTGGAAATACTGGGGACGTAGCATGGACGGATACAAGAGAGGGGCGATGAGAGCGATCGCCCCTCCCTTGTGGGGCTCTACAGGCAATTTTTCGACATTAAAGTTCCAAAAGTATTTTTTAGTCTATCTGCAAAACATTTAAGGGAAATGTCAATCGGAAAACTTTTGGAATATTTCAAACTTTAGGTCTTAAAAACATGATTTAAAACCATCTTTGGTAACGCTAGAGGAGGGATGAGGTTCAAAGTCTTTCCTCTACTAATTTTTCAAAACTACAGTTCCAATAATACAATTCTAAACGATATTGGATTATGTTAGGGGAGAGGGTTCAGAGACTTTGTAATTTTTCCAAAATTGTTCTAAAAACGCAATTTTGCCCCTCCCTTGAAGGGTTCCTATATCTGACCTTGGGACGCAGCTGAAGGAGTTTGGGCTTTGATTCTCACCTCCAAAAATGTTGGTACAAGGTATCAAACCAACAGTGCGATAAAGCCACATTGCAAATCTTATTATTTTAACCCTTCAGTTTCTTATCAAATTGTGTAAGTGAAGATGACTGGTGGCCATCACTCGATAGTTTAACTGTCGTTAATCGATGTCAGATGCAACATTGACCTGCCTACTCCATTCGCAAAAGACAACTGATTGCGTGGTACTGAAAGAATCAATGCTTAATTGGCAACGTGCCTCTAAGTTTGAAAACAATATATGCATAAAAATAATCAACCAACATAAAAGTAACCAATCAATGAACCAACTGGTCTTCGCCAACTTAAAACTCTGGCTGCGGTGTGGACTGTCTATTTATTATCAAAACGCCGATAAGCAAATAGGGACGTTTTCGATTTTTTCAATTTTATTTTTATATGATAGAGTAACATGTATGAACATCACAGGTGAAAAAAATTTTGCGATACGATAAGTAGTTTTTTTTAAATTAATTTTTAAAGTTCAAGCGCTTGTGACGTCAAATGGCACAGGAAGTGACGTCATGCGCTCTTCCGTCGCGGGAGAAGCCGAAGGACACGCAGTTGGCTTCGAAGACGAAACGTAAGGCTTACCTCCTCCCATTTAACTCCTCGCGTTTCTGGAACATTAAACCTCTCATCCTCTCGGAAATATACGAATATCATCATTGATGTTACTTGAGGAAGATTATTTAGATTGTGCTTTAACGAATCCGGCCTCCATAGTGTGTTCAAAAGGATTATTGAATTTCTAAAAAATAAAAATATCAGCACGCTCAAAATGTCCGTAGTGAAAACAAGGGATCTTCGGCGGAAGGCTGCCCATTAGTGCCCTGTGGCCCTGTGGCTCCCCCGTAAGCTCGTGCCGTCTCAGAAGAGCGCACTTTTGCGCGTGGATTTTTAAAAATTCATTAAAAATCAATCACGGTGTTTTAAAATTCGGCGATGGCGAATTTTTTAGTTTTGAAGGTCAATTAACAATATCCAATAGTCAAAATATGAACAGTTAATAGGTTGCAACTTCCCTATTGACTTCTAGAGCTCGAAAGGTTGTCCCTGCTATAACATCCCAGTCGCACCTGAATCCAAAAGAAAGTGTTATTCACCTTTAATACACAATCGAAACACATTGTTCCCTTTTGGATAAAAAGCATCGGGATGGGATTGAACCTGTTCTTTTCTGCTTGGCTGGAATTTGCGTCTTCGCTTTTAGGCAGAGAGGAAGTGAGGTCTTGGCAGCGTGAAGTTATGTTGTCACTCACGGTACTCGGAACGGCCTCCAAACAACGGGTTTAACGAAGCGCACTCAATGGAAATGGTAGCGTTTGCCCAGACTTTTGGTGGATGAGCCTTTTGAGAGTGGACCCGCGGGGCTCTTGTCCGTGACACGCTTGCGTGTCAGACACACTCTATAAAAGTGTTCTACTTTTTTTTTTTTTTTGACGGAATTTGAGCACTAGAAAGTGTGGATATGGATAGGGGGCAAGTATTTACGAATGGCTAATTAAATCCAGCTTGTTTAACGAAAGATATTAAAGTATTGGAAAGGGTTCAAAGGTGGGCTACAAGGCTACTTCTAGACTTTCTCATTCAGACTATGATTCCAGGCTTAGAAGGCTAAAAATGTACAGTCTTGAGCAAAGAAGAGACCGAGGGGACATGATTCAGTTGTTTAAATTTATTAAAATGAAAGATGTTACGGGGCTGAAGTTTAGCACTGAAAACAGGACGAGGGGTCATTGTTTTAAGCTATTTAAATCTCAGGCATCATGGGTATTAGGAAAAACTATTATTTTAGCAGGGTAGTGGAACCTAGGAACAGCTTACCTGAAAAGGTGGTAATGAGCAAGGGAGTAGATAGTTTTAAGAGGGCCATTGATCTTCACTGGGGATTGTAAATTGACTAGGACCAGTCTAGCTGGGCCCAGAGCCTGTTGCTGGTTGTCACATTTGTATTTGTATTTGTTAGAGCTCATAGTTTTATTGACACGTTGTACGTCTTTAAGAATTTCATATCTTGAAATAGTCATTCTGCTTAGAGATTTTCCCGTAAATTTCACAAACAATCAGGTATACCAATTCAGGGGCACCCCAAACTTAAATATTTGGGAGGGTGGAAATCGTAAATTTGCCGAATGGAACTCCAAATTGTGACGAATGATAAAAAATGGGTTTACGGACATAAGTACATCTAATGGAAAGGGACATTCGGGCATTGAAAAGTTGCAGTGTTGCAATAATGTCTAAAAAAATTGCTGAATAGCCAGAAAAAACTTGACAGTTGAGAAATTGTTTTGGGAGGTCATAATGACTTCTTGGGACATCTCATTGGATCAACCCTGTACACATAACACAGTAAACCAGAACATGGACTGATTTTGGAGTAAAGGAGTCAGAGTCGGAAGTCGAAGGTTTCTGAATTCTCAAGAGTCGGAGCTGGTCGCTTTCTCTCCGAGTCCGCAGCTATGCCAAGGTTGTGAAGTTGAAGTTAGAGGCGGATACAAGAGGAGGGTCATGGAGGTCATGATCCTTCCTAAAGCTTCGACAATATTATTCGTCCGCATTGTGTTCAAACACTGTGAACACAAACAATGTGAACAATTTCAATAGTTTTTTTCTATTCAGTAATTATTTTTGAAAGTAAATAATTGAAATGTTACTTCTTTTCATTGCTTAGGAAATCAATTTGTAACGTTTACGCTCGAAAAGGAGGCTTATTCCTGATCTATCTGGTATTTTTTATTTACTCGGATGCAGTTTCAGAAATTTTTCGTACCCATAACTTGAGGTTTGTACATGGGAGAGGAGGATCAATTGTAAGCATGACCAACCTCCCCTAAAATGGTAGTCTGTATCCGCCACTGGTTGGAGTCGGACTAATTTTGGAGTAAATGAGCCGGAGTCGGTCATTTTCCCATGACTCCACCGGCCTGGTTATAACTATACTCGTTCATAAAAGACTTCTCAAGAAGCTCAAAGTATACTAAAGCGGTACGATAACTCATCCCATGTGTGTGTATATATATATATATATATATATATATATATATATATATATATATATATATATATATATATATATATATATATATATATATATATATATATATATAGAGAGAGAGAGAGAGAGAGAGAGAGAGCAGTGGTGGCTCGTGGAAGGGGCCAGAGGGGGCCCAGGCCCTCTCATTTTTTTCAGAAGACAATTATCAATAATTTTTATTTATTTTCCTTTCTTCTTTTTTGTGCGTACGTGCTTGAAATTTTTAAAAAAGGAATTGTATCAGATTATCCTGCATATAATCCACAGATTATCTGTTTAAAAGGGTAAAATTAATGAGGTGCGGATTATACGTTGTCGCGGGTTATCTGCGCGTGTGTGTGTGTTTTTTCCTCTCAACACCAATGCATTGAACTTCAATATTTACAGCAGGATTCGCAGTGACCGTTACCCTACCTGTATGCTGTTTATTTTACATAGCTTGAATGTTCTTAAGCGATTCAGACTATGTAAAATAAACAACAGTAAAGGAAAAAGCCTTCAATTGCATTAGACCGTTTGCTCCTTTCTTGGCTTCAAGTAATTAGCTTACTATAACGACAATTTAGAGAAGCAACCATTATTTTTTAGATTATTTTCATATTAGTTTTGAATATACCTTAAAAGTTATCACTTCTTCACATCTTTAATTTAGTCGCGAAAAATAAATTTAATTTTTTTAATTTAACAAAAAAAAAGTTTAAATATAAAAAAAAATATATTTTTTTAATTTTTTTTTTCAAAAACCAAGGGGGTGGGGGCGAGGCGAGTGTATCCATGATCTGGCCCTCTCACTTTTTCAAGGCACGAGCCGCCACTGATATTGAGCACTTCTGGCGTGACGCAATAGGAGGTCATTGATGAAGCACAAAGTCTATGGTACTCGATAACCAACCCACTGGTGCAGCAATCTGTCATTTAAAAACTTACGAAGAAACAAAAAAGGCAATGGGCGCGTGTTCTATTCCGCTGTTAACTGAAATTGCCAAAGATTTTTGTGGAACTGTGGTAGAAATCATATCCAAACAAATAATCTCACTAATAATCTTCCCATAGAAGAAGAGTGATCGAAAATTTTCAAATGTTATTTTTGATTTGTGACGAACAACAAAGTTGCGCTTTTTTTCCCCTATAAGCCTTTCAAAGTTTTTTACACCTTGGACATATTCTTCGTGTGATATATATTGCAATTTTCATCAAGTATAAACTACATGAAACGCTCATTATAATGACAGACCGGATGAATGCTTTTCCTGTAAACCCACATCCACAAGCTAACACAAAGTCAGGTCAATATGACTTAGTAACTGGCACTGCTCATCATTCCTTCCATGGCAACAAGAAATTCCGTTTCCAAAACGCCGAAACAACCACAAAACATCTTTTTGGGTGGATACTAGTGTCCTTGATTGATGTGGTGCTGATTGAGAGGTTCTTCTTTGCTCCATCTTTTTGTGTGGATACTAGTGTCTTTGATTGATGTGGTGCTGATTGAGAGGTTCTCCTTTGCTTCATCTTTTTGGGTGGATACTTGTGTCCTTGATTGATGCGGTGCTGATTGAGAGGTTCTCCTTCGCTCCATCTTTTTGGGTGGATACTAGTGTCCTTGGTTGATGTGGTGCTGATTGAGAGGTTCTCCTTCGCTCCATCTTTTTGGGTGGATACTAGTGTCCTTGGTTGATGTGGTGCTGATTGAGAGGTTCTCCTTCGCTCCATCTTTTTGGGTGGATACTAGTGTCCTTGATTGATGTGGTGCTGATTGAGAGTTTCTCCTTTGCTCCTCACGAACTGAGCCCAGAACAGGGTTCGTGAACTTTCGTGGGTTCACGAACATCCTGAAGCCCCGAATGGTTCAAGGATTTATATCCAACAGTTTTGAATTTAAATCGAAATTGTTGGATTTAAACCCCTGAACCACAAAATCTGTATTGTCAGAAAAGAGAACTTTCTAAGTCCGATTTCAATAAAATTTGGCATAAGGGACATATACTACTCTCTTAAAAAATTCCAGCGATTTTAACTCAGACTCAGTAAATTTTCACTTCTTTACAGTTTCGAAAACGCACTTTCCTTATAGGAGTGAATTTCATTCCTTTTGCGGAGCGGTTATTTTCACTCCATTTGGATAAGCTAATTTCACTCCCTTTTGATAAGTGTTTTCCACTCTTTTTTAAGACTAAATTAATATCCTAAATGAGTGACTGCTTTCCGTTTTGGAAAGCCGCTATTTCACTCTTTTTTAGAATAAAATAGATAAAATCATTTCACTCTCATTTGGTGAAATTGTTTTTTAAATGTGTGGTCATGTGCTTATGCTGTGTATTTGAATTTAAAACTGTTTTTAAAATTGTTATTTCATTTGAAAAAAAAATTAGGTTAAAAAAGTGTGAAAAAAAAAAACTTTTTTATAGTGTTTCCTAAGAGGTTGCACAAAAACTGTATGGTAAGTACGAAGACTTTTCTAATTAATTAAAACTTTAACTGGTAATATTTCTTGAACTACTCGTATATCGTTACAAATCACCCACGTGCAATATTACGTACATTTCCGAATTTAAAGATTGAAATAAAATTAAACAAACCCACACAGTTCTAAATAAATAGATTTAAAATTTTGAAACTCTATATTGATATTCTCGGTGTGCCTTTTAACATTAATAATGTTTTAAAAGTTACCTCAGTTCAAATTAATTTAAAAAGTCACTCATAATTTATGACAAGATACGTTTGAATTCAATTTTGTTTCTTCGGGGCCATTCATTAATTACGTAAGGACAATTTTGGCAATATTTTTGACCTTCCCTTCCCCCTATGTAAGGGTATGTAAGATTCCCTCCCCCCCCCCATCTTACGTAAGATTCTTTTTTTTCTTCACAATAATAAAATAACAAATATTACATCACTGGGATCGTTCTTAAATTAACTATCATTATTATTTTTTTAAAACCTTTTTGAGTAAAGAAATGTTTACTGTAAGGAATCTAGACCGAATGTTTTTTCGACAAATAATTTTTGTATATGATGCGATACTAATTAAAAATAAGGCATGCAAAACACAGAGCGATTCTTTTATTATATTTTACACGTTTCATTCTTTGAAACACAAAACAGCTCATCCTATAATACATACTTTTACCTTCCTGAAGCAAATGAAATATAATATTTGAAAAACCACTTGACCGCGGATTTCTAATATAAAATATCGGCTTGGAAAATATTAGCAAGAATGGATCTAATCCCCCCCCCTCCAAGCAAGGGTATGTAGAGAATTTTCCACCCCCTCCCCTCAGGACACTTACTTAATTAATGAATTAGATGTTACACATATGAATGAGTGTATTGTACAAAGTTTATGATACTCTTTAAAGTTTATTATACACACAAACAATATTTGATTAATTTAAAATATACATAGTGGTTGGAGCTCCGACCATCGGGAGCGGATTCGGTATCCGACCTATAGATTTGCGCATGGTCGGGTCTGTAACACCTGCCTAAAATATATATACAGTACACACACACACACACCAAAGATGGTAACGACTGTTTCAAATGTCCTATTTTTGATTTGATGACCGAAACAAAATTGTTGATGAAAGTTTCATTCATTTGGAAGAAAAAGTTACAAAAAGTTCGCCGTAACATTGCACGTGGGTGATTTGTAATGATATACGAGCAGTTCAAGAAATATTAACAGTTACAAGTTTTAATAAAAAAGAAAATTCTTCGCACTTACCATGCAGTTTTTGTGCACTTCCTTCAGAAACCTCATTCGGCAACAAATATTGTTTAAATTCATTAAATGAAGACATTTAGATAGCGACATCCACTTGGTACTCGCGACCAACGTTAGGTAAGCCTAACGTGGAGGTATAGAAGATTCTCCCTAAACAAAATCACGTGACAGAATCGAACCAATGAAAATGTTTTCGAGTCCTTCTTTTAAAGAATGTTTTCATATTTCGCTCATCAAATGGAGTGTTTCCGAATTTCACGCGAATAAAGAAAAGTTTTAATCTTGGTTTTTTCGTAAAGCGTCTTTTTTTCGATAAAGCTAGCACTCAGAAAGAATGAATGCACCCGCAATAGATTTCACTCTTTTTAAGAGTTATTTTTTCGCTCTTTTGAATTAAGAGTGTACAAGATAAGTAAACCTTCCAATTTTCAGATCTCAATTTTCAAAATTGTTTGAGATAGAGGCCGATGAAAAACTCAAAATGTGCGAAGAAAATGAAAAGTGCGTAACTCCTCTCTTAACTAGAGTAGAATAAAAATTCAATATGGTAAAGCTAAAAAATATGAAGCTTTCTATAGATATATGCAACAAGACTTTCTTACGATAGATTTAAGTTTCAGCGTGGTTCACCGTGATGTGAAAAATTGCGAAGAATGGTTCATCCCTATAAATAGTATTTTCAGAAAAATCGTGAAACGTATCAATTTTATTTTGTTTAGTTTTTCAAACTTTCAATCATTGTAATTAACATTTGAAATAAAAGAATAAATTGAATCCTCGATATCCCAATTATCCAATATTTAGGGGCAAAATCCACCCCATCAAAGGTGTCTGTTGCCGATAATAATAATAATAAAGAAAAGAGCAAAAAGACATGGGTTCAATATTTTTAAGTGTTTTATCGATGTGCAAAACTTTGTTCCAATCGGTGATTCACACTTGGGTTGGATTACCTGTTAGTATAACTTCCCTCAGTTCTTTGGTTTCTGATTCTAAATGTATGAACATTAGCTTTTATTACTTCTATAACTTTCTGAGGCCGCGTCTGAACAATCACCGTAAAGTGCAATCGTTACTCGTAACAAGATAACTTGATCACTACAATAAACCTTAGCTAAATTTAAAATACAAGAATAAAACCATTCTTCATTCGACTAATTTTTATTAATTTTTTTCAAATTTATTTATTTGAAAAATCCCTTGGGGAGTACTTGCAGATTTTTACAGGTAAGCACCACCACCTGTTAAGAGTTACACTGTCGTGGGTAAGTAAAGAGCAGTAACTGCAAATTTTTCATGTTTCATTTTTTTTTTTTTTTTTTTTTTTTTTTTTTTTTTTTTTTTTTTTGTGCAGTTTTGTCATTTGTTGTACGTTAGCTTTATTTTACAATAGTGGTACCCGCACGGCTTTGCCCGCAGTAGAAAAATTAAAAGGTCATTTGGTTCGCCTGTATGTTTACAAATAATGGATGATAAATTTCTCGCCACTTGCCTATGTTCATTCGCTCTCCCATTCCACGTCATGATAATTTCGTAATTTACTCGTCCATGTTATGATAATTTTGCACCGGAAAATGTTCTTAAAATTGAAATAGAAAAAGAACAAAATCGAATGTTCGAAGAACCGCTTCGAGGTGCACACCCCCATGCTACAAATTAACTTTGTGCAAAATTTCATGAAAATCGTCCCAGCGGTCTAGGCGCTATGCGCGTCACAGAGATCCAGACATCCAGACATCCTAACAGAGAGACTTTGAGCATTATTATTAGTAAAGATAAAGAAGCTTGCTCATTTGGTTTCGTTTCCGCTGAAAAAAAGCGCGAAAAAATCCATCTAATTCCAACATTTCCCTACTGTTAATATTGAATCCAACTCACATTTCTTCAACAATCTC